>NC_079508.1:54052868-54355717 GCF_030052815.1 Hevea brasiliensis
CATAGTTTTCCTGCTGACCACTATTTTTTTTTTAATTTACTGTGGGATGACGTGGCGAGGCGCGAACTTTATTGTTGCAGCGGTTAGTGGAGAACTGGAGATTACGTGGCGACTTGCCGCTTTAGGGACTCGTAGTTATTGTTCAAACGTGCACAAAGAAGGAGAGTTGGCTTATCTGCTTTCCGCTCCATGGGGAGTGAAAACGCCCTTAACAAATTCTCTTTTTTTATTTTTTTTTCTCAATAAAAAAATCAAGCGCACGTAAAATTGATTTAAACATCACTTGATTATATTTTAAAAAGCACTCTCATTGTATTATAAATACTACATCGTTTATTTTTTTTTTTAATATTTAAATTTAAAAATATCTTGTGTACATTAAAATTGTAATCTAATATAATAAAACTAAACACTAAAATAAATTATCATCGCGTGGCCTTTTACATTAACGTCACTCAGTATAATAGGAGAATCACATCAAAGATAACAATAAAATTTTATCATTTCTTTGCTTTTTTAGATTTTTTTTAATCTTTTTCATTTATTTAAAAATTTATAAAAATAGTTTTAATTTAATTAACAATAAAAAAATTAAGAGTTATAATTATATTATAAATAAAATTATATATTTAATTTATTATAATAAAAAATTTATGAAAATAATTATAATTTAATTAATTTTAAAAAAATTAAGAGTCATATTATTATAAACTAATATTATACAAACCAATATAAATATCAGATATGTTATGTTTAGTAAATCTAAAATAATTTACAATTTTTCTTGTGATTTAGTATTGCTTTTGTGAAGTTTATGATATAGATTTGGACACAGCACAGGACGATCTTTGTCAGCCCTCATCCTTGAAAGGGGCTTCGTGAGACACGGGCATGGCATGCTAATATTCTTTTATCTTCATCACTTTATGGTTTTGGATAAGGACTCCCAATTTACTTCGAAGGTGGGTTGCGTGGGCTCTACCATCATCAGTTATCTTGGCGCTTGCTGAAGAGGAATGTAAATGGGGAATTTCTTCGAACGGATAGCGTGCGTTGTCTGTGGAAGAAGCAATAGAACTTGCAGCAATGCAGGAATATCAGCTTGGCGCAGTCTTGGAAAAGTATTTTACTATTTTTCATACTGACATCTACATGATCAAACAAATTTTGTACTGATTATTTTTAATTAAATGACTAATGGACACTAGGCTTTCTGCCAAAAACAAAACCCAACCGAGCCTCTACTGTCTTCCGTCTCTCGGCCAAAATCCAGGGGCCGGAAACATTGGTTCCAGGGGCCAATTTAGTTTGGTTCTAAAATAGCCAGAAACAAGCGACTCGTGAAACATTAAAAAAGCCTTTGCAAGTGTCTTCATCAACCATTGGAAGGTGATAAATCCCGTAGAACTTTGAGGAAGCCTCTAAGAAGTTTATCAATGACCTCTGGAAGTCAAGGATTAAAGGCGTGGCAAAAATCTTCACCAACCTATGACAAGCTACCAAATGCTGTTTGGTTTAATAGTTAAATACGGTCAACAGTTGTGTAGTTTTTTTTTTTATTAACCATGATTGATAATGTTAATTAATTTATATTAAATATTTAATAAATTTTATTTAATTTTTATTATTGATATGTAAAATAATTAATAAGAGTGTATATATAAATTAATAATTTATTATATCATATAATTTATTTATTATTAAAATAAATAATTAAAAATTAAATAATATAAAAAAAATGAGTAATATAAATTTTTAATAATATAAATATATATTATGAAAGAAGATAAAATAATCTTTTTATTTTAAAATAATAATAGTTGATTAATAATAGCTCTAATTTTATAATTTTTTGAAATACAATAATATTTAGAGTAGCTGTTGGATATGAAACCTCCATCAGCTATCTCAAACCTTTAATTCAAACACTACAAAAATTTCATATCACTTAGGAAAGTTACTAAAATTAACCATTGTATAAGCTACTAAAATACTTAAAAATAAAAAATAATCTCATTTATGTTATGAATATAAAAATAAAAGTATTAATTAGAGTGCCCATATCAATTAAAATTTAATTTTATTGTGAAATAATTTATAATTAATAATTTTAAATATTTATAAAATTCAATTATGTTACATTAATAATCTTAAATATATGAATAAAGTAACATAAGAATGTTTGAGCCATTGCCATCAATAAAAATGTTACCTTTCATTAATAAATTAATTAATTATAGGTTCAGTTCAATCAATTATAGGGTTTTTGAGACCATAAATTCTTAACAGGTCTACTCAGTAGTCGGAAGGATGAGGAGTTATGAGCTACTTACACGCAAAATTACTCCCCTCTCTTTATTTTAAAGGTAAATAATTAGGTGCGTGAGAGTCTTATTATTATTATTATTATTTTAATTAGATGCTCAATTATTATTATTATTTTTTAAATATCTGATACACTACAAAACTAAATATATTTTATAACTTACTCCCTTTAGTTATTTCTTACGCTATATCATTATTTTCTTCCTCTCTTTTTAGAGATAATATATTATATATATATTTTTTATTTTATGTAGAATTAATATATGAAATGGGAAAGTAATTATAAAATGACATATAAAGAAAAATAAATAAAAAGTTATTATAATAAAAAAAAACTATTTCTAACACAAATAAAATTTAAATTTGTAAAACTTACTAGATATACATGTATAATTTTTATTAATTTGTTATTTTATATAGCCTATATTTACATGAAATAACAGTTTTACTATATTGTTAGCAGTTTGGTCCATAAGTTACGCAAATTATTTATTTATTTTAATAATGCAATTTAATATTTACTTTTTGTGTTTTATATTTTTAAAATTATAATGTAATTTAAGATTTACTTTTTGTGTTTTATATTTTTAAAATTATATTAAAATTTTGTTAATTTTAAAATCTTTAATTAATTATATTAAATATAATTTTAATTTATATGAAAATTTTGAATAATTCTATGACCATAAATTAAATTAAAATTTTATTTTTTAAATAATTATTAATTATTATTTTCAAATATTTCTTTATAAAAATATAATAAAATAATATCTTATATTTTAACACTAACTGTTGATTAATATATTATTTTTATTATCTTTTAAACTGTATTATGTCCTTTTATATATATATATATATATATTAAATTTTCATTTCTTAAAATGGTTATTAATTAGTTTAATCTAAATATATTTTATAACAAATAATACAATTTTATATTTAATAAATAATATAAATATATATATTATTTAATTTTAAATTTTAAGATAAATTAATAAAATATCTTTAAATTGTATTAATTTTATTTTTTTGATATATCACACAGTGATTTTTAAAGAAAATCAAGTGTCTTGTTTATATGCCATCTTTTAAAATGCTATGTCGCAATTTTTCAAATTACCAAATATTTTATTTATGTGAGATATATTAATTAGATTTGTCTCCTTTCCTGCAGCCGCAGCCATCCATTCTGACCTGGCTACTTATGGCTACCCTCTCCTGCATCCAAGTCCACCGTACTACCAGCTTTATTGACGAAATTATCCTATTCTCTCTTTTGAAATTCCTCTTAGGTCCCGTTATCTTACACGTGTACGTCAGTGCTCGTTTCACTTACGATCTCACTTCCATAGAATAATACGAAATTGTTGAAGCAGCTGATAAAGATCAAAGGAAGAACATTCGCATCAGGAGTTGGAACCAAAATTTTCTCTATAATTCCATCACTTGCCTTCTCAGTTGGAGGAGACAGAGAGAGGAGGCAAACAAATTAGGGTTTCTACATTCCAATTGTGCCTTTGAAGGTATCTGCATTATATTTTCTCCAGGGGCGTGCCTTTTTGAATCTCCTCTGATATTCCAAATCTCAGCAACAAGTTGTTTTTGAATTCGATTCAATGCTTGCTTGATCGTGGGATTGGAGTTGTATCAAAACCCAAAAAAAAAAAAAAAGAAAGCTTTAGTGTTGATAAATTTGATGAAAATCCTTTTGATTCATGTTGTTTCGTATTTTGTTTAATTTCATTATTTTTTGGCTTAATGGATCTATTTTCTGCTTAACTACCTGTTTTATATTTATTGCCACTGTTTTTTGATAGTTTAATTTTTTTGAAGGTAATTTGCCAAGCTAGATTTCTATTTTTTAAAGATATTTCTGCGGTGTCCTGGTTCATTGTCCTTGATCCATTGTATTGTATTGACAGGAGGTATATTGAAACTATGTGTTGTCAGTTTCGTTAGTTATGTATGGTAAAGAGGGTATTGGATGATGGGCAGATTTGAAGAAAGAAAGAAAGAAAGAAAACATGAAAATGTTTCTCAACTCTTTTCCTTTGTTGTTTGTTATTTTATTATGTTAAAACAATGAGAAATATTGCAAGCATCTTTTAGAAGAATTTTGCAAAATTTTTCTGAAAGTATTTGTCTTTTATGGTTCAAAAAAGCGAAGGAAATCATAAAGAATATTTAATCTTCCTTCCATTCCTTTGACTTGCCAGCAACCCTATCTTCTTTACCATTGCTGTATAGCTTCTGTTTTTGTTCTGCTTTTTTAGTTTTTTAGGTTGGGTGTTTATTTATGTTCAGTTTGTTCTTATTCTCAATTATGATGGCAGGAGGAAAGAACCATTCACCATGGCATTGGCATTTACCAATCTTTCATGGTGGTTATGGAGTGGAAAGCATCAGAAGCCTAGCATCTCTAATGCATCCTCTTTAAATGCCAGACCTGATTCAGACTTAAGGGAATCAGATACTCTGAAATTTCCTTTGGTTCAGGAGGCTAATGTGGCTTCCTCTTCTAGAAGGGTTAAGCGAAAATGGCATAGCCGGGAGGAGAGGAAATTTGACAAGGAATACGATGCTGTTCTCGTGCCATCTGATGGTGGTTGTTTTTCAGGGTCTGAGTCTGATGATTCTGATTATTCCATTGGATGGTTGGAGCCTCATGGACCTGAATTCCAGAGTGATGAGGATTCAGATAACAGTTTTGCTGTACTGGTCACATGTTATGGGCGTGCTCAAGAAAAATTATTTGAGAATTCAAAGAACAGTAAGTTTGGTGCCATTGTCAACATTCAAGATGGTTACTCTGATGGTAAGAGTTGTTTGCTGTTAATTGTCATTTTCTTTGTCTTTTACTAGTCATGAGATATTATATTTTGTTCTGCATTGTCAACATAATTTTCCTTTACATTGACTAATAATTTACTAGTTAGGTTATTGTCTGATTAATTAGTGTTCTGGTATTCATGTTATGAATGACACAAATATTTTATATCTATTTCTTCTGCCCAAGTTCTTGAGCATGTTCCTTGTTGTGTTTATGATATGCGAGCAAACTATGAAAATGCAAAAATAGAAACATGTGGTTAGTCTAATGTAGAATGTAGAGTTGTTGGGCTTCTTTGTATCTTTACAATGTTAGCCCAGTTGTACAAAGAAATGTGATTACTTGAGAAAGCCTTTGAACGGAGAAGACAAATGTAATTTGCTATGGTGATACACAATTTACATCAAACATTTAATAGGAAAGTCATTAATTTAATGCCCAATTGACGTGGCATGTCACACGAAAAAGGATCGACACATGATCAAAACCTTAAAATAAACAAGATCTAATCTAAGATCTTAAAAAATTCAAAATTTATTTCGAAATCTAAGGATAAAATAAAGCAAATATAACTTTATAGAGAAGAAAATTTCATTGAATAAACTTGAAAACTTGTATATAATGAAAATACAATGGGTTTTTATAAAATTCTAAATCCTAATCTAAGTAGAAATAAATTAAAGAATCCTAATCTAAATAGAAAATATATTTAAAAACCTAAATTAAATAGAAATAATATTTTAGAGTCCTAAATAAATTAGGAAATATAAATAAAATCTATTTAGGAAAATAAAGAATTTAGCTAAAACTACAAGTCCTTGTGAAACGCATGTCTTCGGGTTTTGTCTTGATTTACACACTGCGTCATTCACCCACCCTTTTGAGAAAATTTGATCCCGAATTTTAAAGTGTGGAATAATCAAAACACCATTGAAAGATCACACCATGTCTTCTTGAATGGTATCAATAAAATTGACTTGACCAAGATTGAATTGAAAAACTTCATATTGTCCTTTGCATCTACAGAAATATCTGGACAAATAAAATCAACCAAGACAATAGGAATTAAAGGGTTAGAAAAATTTCCATTCTCCATAAACTCCATGATTTGATTTTCTTCAATTTCCTCTATGGTCTCCATGGATTGTTTCTCTTCAGTTTCCGTTGAAATCTCCAACTCTCCTTACTCTTTTTTATGAGTTTCAACTTCATCTTCTATGGTAAATTGATAAATAATTCCAATTCAAACTCATTATCATCAATCATAGTGAAAGGCATTATAAACTCCTCAAACTCAAATTTCTTTACTTTGACTTGATCTCTTTTTTTTTTTGCTCCAAATCTTTAATGCCCTTAGATGTGTCAACAAGCTTTGCTTTCACCTCCATTTTTTTTTTTGTTGAAGTGCACAATTCCTGAACACCACTTCTTTTATATTCATCATTATTAACAATTATTCTTTTAGAATTAAAGAGAATAGAATCATAAATTGGCTCTATTGTGGTTAACTCTTCCAGCTTGATTCAATTTATAGCTTCCTTTCTCAACATCACGAACTCTCAATAAATGGCAAATCTTTTGAAATTGATGCCCTATATTCATATTTAATTGTTTAATATTGTTTGTCTGCTCTTTGATTGCTTGACAAATAATGTGCAACTCCTGATAATCGTCATGAGGTTGATTACCACTAGTACCACTAGTATTGGCTATCTTAATGAGGGTGAAATTTCTACTCTGATACCACCTGATGCAGCGTATATCACAAAAAAGGATTGGTACTTCGATTAAGATTTAATCGAAGATCCTAAGAAACACAAAATTAAATATAGAATCTAAAGATAAAATAAAGCAAACATAGATTTATGAAGAAGAAAACTTCATTGAATAAATCTGAAAACTTGAACATAATAAAAAATACAATGGATATTTATAGAATTCTAAATCCTAATCTAGGTAAAAATAAATTAAAGAGTTATAATATAAATAGAAAATATATTTAACGACCTAAATTAAATAGAAATAATATTTTAGAGTCCTAAATAAACTAGGAAATATAAATAAAACTATCTAGGAAAATAAAGAATCCAACTAAAACCACATGTCCTTGTGAAATATAGAAAATGCAGGTCTTCGGGTTTAATCTTGATTTGCTCTCCACGTCACCAATCTAGGTCAAAAGCCTTGATGGCCAAGTCTGAATTTACCAACCTAAAATTGAATTGAGTCCTTGATTGGATAAGCTGTTTGTACAGTTAGTTGACCACAGACCACTTCTGGGTTATTGAATTTCAAACAATCAACCCTTATGCTGAAGCTTTTTAAACTCAAAGGTGGAAATTCAACAGTTTGAAGTAGTGTGGCTTTGAGTAGTGTGGCTTTGAGGTAGTGTGGCCAGTGGATGCATGTAAAACATGATTAATAAGACTAGGTTATCTTCTGTGCTTTAGATTTTAAGGTCAATAAATCTCTCTCTCTCTCTCTCTCTCTCTCTCTTCTTCTTCTTCTTTTTTTTTCTTTTTTTCTCCTCTCTCATCTTGTTTGTGTGCATGTGCACTTCTGTATTTTGCTTTATGAATTTCATGCTGGAAAGTTCATTTTTCATCCAAAATGGCACGTATTTCAGCTAGTTGCGAGATTAAGCAGTTTTCAGTGTTCTTTAATACAAAGGATTCTTCTTTAGCTAATAGTTTCCCATGAAATGTGTTAGCAGTGCAAATTTTCCAGGAAGTTCTGCACTAAATATCTACTGCAACTTTTATGAAGCCGATTGTTGTTATCCCCTATTTTAGCTGCAAAGGATACGAAATAGTGCAATCCTGTTTATTAAGTGGCCAAGTAATGGTCAAACTCTTCTTTCTTATGTTGAGGCATATTTGGAATAGAACACATCAGGGATTGCATGTATGTTAAACCTAAAATAATTGAAATGAATGTGGTATAATCCAGTTTAGATTTTTTTTTTTTTTTTAATGGTGTTCTTTGTATTTCCAAATAAGCTATGGTTCCTAATCTTGTTAAATTTAATTTACTTCTTGTGAAACTTTGGTTAAAGTTTGTTGTGCTAGAATTGAATGGTCCATGATAGTTCCTCTTCTTTTCGCTCCCTTTTCTTGATCTTTAAACCTGCTGCTGAAATGTCTTGGTTACTATTCACTTGCATAGTGGACAACCACCAAATCAGGCCTTTAATATTCCAAAACCAAAATTCCAGCGAATGAACACACCAATAAGAACCCTAGAACACCTTGCTTGTATCCAGAATTTGCCTGTCAATTAATTACCTGAAAGAATCATTAAAACCCAAAAGTTTCCTGCAGCCAGAGATGCCTGCAAGTGGAATATGAGATTTGAGAACTAAACAACCATTTGTTTTGCCTCAAAAATCAATCACTTCAACCCCAATTCAGCCTCAAGTTCTAGCCTCTTGTTATTTTTAGATCTGAACCATACATGTCCAAGTATATGAACTCTAACTATCCATAAATTTACAAGGATGGATTATCCAAAACTGGCATATCTTACTAGGTGGTTGGTAAGCTTTTCCCCCCTACAAGGCTATAAGGTCTGAAGGAACTCGTATGTTGATATATTGTCATATGCATTGTTGTTTTTTGTTAGCATGTGGAAGTTCAATGCATGTTGATTTGGTTGTGGAAAAGTTGCTTGGCGGTATAAATATAATTTGTTCCATTTAAATTTTGATCCTCCCAATTTTTGAACTTGCTGTGGTTTACTTCCATGGTTAATCACTTTCCAATGAATTGCCATTGTGGTCCCTCGCATCCTATTCTGAAATGTCTCTGTATTCATCTCAAGATTACATTTATCTGTGTTTCATGTTTATGCTTCAATCACTGAGTTATCATAGGGTCATCACGTCATCTGCAATTGAATGTGCCTTCACATAACAAAAAAAGACTAGATCCTACTTCCCTAGTCCCTGTACAATTTCTTACCTCTCAATGTTCTTCTTTTTGCTTCTCATTTGCTTATTTCTTGATGTTATATTAGTTGCGATAGTCATCTAAGTGGTTTGTGGAAGCAAATTTAGTGGTTAATCTTTTTTACTTTCTTCTGTTTTACCTCAATGTGCAGAGAGCATAAAGTATATGGAAAAGTGGCTCTCTGCGCTCCAGAACAACTGACATTCACTGCTGCTAATAGCTGCAAATAGTTCTTTCGTTTGCTGCAGCTGGATCTTCTGGAAGAATCTGTCCTTTTGAATGAATAATGAAAGATATATTGTATAAAGTTAAAGGTATTGTGGAAGATATGAAAGTGAAAAGCTTCAAAAAAGAAGGAACAAAAAAAAAAAAGAGACAGTAGGTGGCATAGTTGATTGATTGCTGCTGAAGAGGATTGGCTAATGTTCTGTTTTAGCTAGTATGAACATATGACAAGCAGGACTGTTAACGATGAAGGAACCATAATGGTTAAGCTTTAAAGCGCTAGAAGTGATGGGTTTCTTGGCTTCTAAATCATTTCTTGACTTGGGAGTTTTCTCCGTTGTCTTCCCCCCATACTCAACGTCTAGAAATAACGATATTATTATGTGATGTAAGATACTAATAAAAAGAAAGAAGGGTGTGCGTGTGTACTTCCAATTCTTTGATGTAAATATCCTTGTACATATAGAAGCAGGTTCATGCTTCATTTTATTGCTGAAAATAAAATGTATATAATTAATAGTTATTATGTAAATTGTGCATTATAATTTGATTCTCTTCAAAGATTAAGTAGTAAGATAAACTATATGCATTGGGATAGGGTGGGGTTCTTGTGTTGCTTCATATATTTATGTATCGGAAAGCATACACTCGTATTGCGCAGTATGTCATTCTTTGAGACCAACCCTATTCCCAGCATCATTACCATGTTCGTTTTTGCATACAGTTCATTTTTTTTTTTTTTATACAATTGGTTCCGATTGGGATTTGAACTCGATATCTCATAGCTCTAGAGACCACTCCAATACAGACAATTCATCTTTCTTCTCATCTTCTTTCACAATCTCAAATTTATTTCATTATCCTCGCTGACACCAACTTTATTAGCTTGCTCTTACTCCTCTTCTCTTAAAAAAGTTTATATTTTTAAGACAAAGCTAAACTTAAAAATATAAGATAAACTTGTTTTCATTTTATTGTTTAATTATTTCATTTGAGGAAGTGAATAGAAAAGGAAAAAAAAGGTTTTAAGTGTATTTATACTCGTATACCTTCATCATTTTACGTGGTGTAAGAGTGTATTCATAATTTTAGCCTTTATGATTTTTCACTCTCTCATTTCTTTACTTTTCACTCCAAATTGAAAAGAAATTTTTAGAGATTTGGAGTGAAATTAGGAAATTTAAATCCCACTATTTTTCCTTTTTTCTTTTCTAATTAATATCCCAATAAAAGAAAATAAAGAATTAACATTTATTTTTATTTTTTCTTACTCTACATTTCCCTTAAAACAAATAAAGCAATAATTGTGTTTGTCATTTTGATTCTTTGGCTTTTGGGTAACCAATTTTATAAGAACTAGTTGAAAATGTTTAAGTTGTAGTATTTTATTACTAAATATATTTCATTTCATCGTATTAATGAATTATACAACATATAAAATTCATAGAAATGTTGTATGATAATTATTGAATTTTTAATATTTAAGACTTCATAGTATAATTCTGTTATAAAAATTAGAGCTGTACTTAAATTTATAAAAATGTGTTGTTTTAATTGTTCTTGATTCCTCTGGCAACATACTTGTGTTTTTACGATGGAGATCATCACAATTCAAACTAGATTAATATAGATTATTGCTTTTCAAGCTGGATTTGATATATTTATCATATTATATATATATTTTTTAATTAAAACGATATGATTAAAATGTAAAAATATGCAAACGTTTGATTTTACAGTTACTAATGAGAAATATTTTCATTTTAATATTTTAAATTTAAAAATTAAATTGTATTATAGATAAGATATAGCTATTTATGAAAAAAATTTCTCTCTTTCCTACAAATATGGCAAGTGTTAGGTTGTCGATCTCAGCTGACTGAACCATAAATAGTATATCTTCGTAAGAATGTAAAGGACCATTAGCCGAGTCTGAGTTGTTACTCTCACAGGGAAAAACAAATAAAAGTGAAAAACAAAAAAGAGGAAATGGTAACAAAAGTCCATTTAGATTTGGACCCCAGTAAAACAAACATGTAAAACAGATGAAATAAGAAGAGGCATGATCCCTTCATTTTAGGTTAGCATTTACCAAGCTGGCAAAACTAGGGATCATCCAGTGTCCCTATGTCTGTTGAGGTTGTTAAAGGATGGTCAAGTAATCCGGGCCTAAATATCCTCCCCTCCATGTCTGGTTCATTTGAGGCATTACGCAATAATATTTGCGTTTACTCGGCAAGGGAGGAGAATTTTTTTTTTTTTTTCTCTCTGTTAATTTTTTACGTTTAATCTTGATCATCACCCACCAATTGCTTTTCTCTAATGGTTTGAATGAATGTATTTCTTCACATTTTAAGATATAAAAACTGAGATATGCTGCAGAGAGCAGCCAGCAATGCATATTCATGGTGGTGGGCAAGCCACATAAGGACAAAGCAGTCGAAATGGCTGGAAGAAAACCTTCAAGGTATATTATTTCTAGTGTGGGTTCTTATCTTTTATGGTTTCTCATTTTGTATCCTTGTGCCTGGAGAAGCTTATGACATGGGTACTTTTCAATTTCATTTATTTTTTTTATATAAACAATTTGCTCTGCTTGCTTAGATTAATTAAAATATGACATATCTGGCTGGAAACAAAAGGGAAAACCTTAGAATTTTTTTTTTTGGACATTAATAACAAAATATGTGTGATAGATTTATAGCAAGGAACCGGAAATAAGAGGGTGGAGGGAAGAAAGAACAATTAGTTTGAAATGGATCTGAATATGCTTGCATAATATCATGATTATTACATATATAATAAGCACATATGAAATTTCAAAACATTTGCTTTCTCTCCCTCTACAATAGGCATCTGATATGCATTTGAAAAAGTGCAGATATGGAGGAAAGGGTGACCAACATGCTCAAAATCATCGAAAACGATGGGGACTCTTTTGCAGAAAGAGCCGAAATGTACTATAGGAAGAGGCCAGAGCTTATTGGACATGTGGAAGACTCCTACCGCTCGTATCGAGCATTGGCGGAGAGATATAATCTGCTATCAAGAGAGATGCAAAGTGCCAATCGCACCATTGCGGCTGTCTTCCCAGAACAAGTTCAATATGAAGTGGATGATTATGATGACAATGAAGCGAACAACCCCGCCTCCACTTCTTCTGATGATGCCAAGAAGCCATGCAATGTTTCCAAACGAAAAGTTCCGGAAGTCCCCCCCATGCCAAAGAAAGAATTCAAGAATCGGTCCTCGTTACTGTTAAAAAGGGCGCAGCTAAATAGAACTTCTAGCACTGCTAAAGCTGCTGCACCTCCATGTTCAGGCCTGAGCCAAGAAGAGGCCATAGAGGAAATTGATAAGATTCAGAAAGAAATTTTGGCACTGCAGACTGAAAGAGAGTTTGTACAAAGCATATATGAACGCAGTTACGCAAAATGCAGCAAAATTGATAACCAAATAACTGATATGCAGGCTAGAGTTAGCAGCTTACAAGATGAGTTTGGTATTGGCAATGTTATTGATGATGATGAAGCTAGGACTTTGATGGCAGCCACAGCTCTAAAATCATGTCAGGAGACCTTGGTTAAGTTGCAAGAGAAACAAGAGCAATCAGCACAAGAGGCTAAAGTAGAGAGCCGAAGGGTAAAGGAAATGATCAAGAAGTTCTCAAACCTCCAAGGAGAATTTCATTCCGATGAAACAAATCTGCGAGTGCCAACTGTTGAAAAAGAGACTGAATCAGAAAACATAGATCAACCTGATACAGAATTATTGCGGAAGAAGATTAAGAAAGAGCTGGAAGCAGATTCCAATTCCTCCCTCACAGTGATGCAACTGGCAGGAAGGATCGATGAGCTTGTTGATAAGGTTGTCAGCATAGAAACTGCAGTTTCTTCTCAACATGCTCTCATAAACGTTTTAAGGTCAGAAGCAGATGGCCTTCAGGAAAACATTAAGACCCTGGAAGAGGAGAAGGAGATTCTCATGGAAAATTCGGAGATCATGAGCAACAAGCTAAAGGAGTTGGAGGAGGAAATGCACAGAGTGAAAAGCCTTGACCAAAATGTCAAAGACCAAAATCAGAGCCTTCAATCACATTTCACTGTAGCAAGTTGTAAAATTGATCATTTGACTGTGAAGTTACAAACTGTGAAGCCAGATGAGGATGTAGAGAATGCAGGCATGACTAAAGATGAGGTAGCTGAGGTAGCTGCCCCAGATACCGAAACAGACGGAGAGAGTAAAGAAAAGGAAGAGAAGAAAGATGAGGTTACGAATTCTATCGAAGCCAAGGGATTTGACCCAAACCAAAAGTCTGATGATGGGAAGAAAGATTTGTCACATGCAGAGACTAATCTTGACAATCTGGTAGAGGAACTGGGGAATGATGAGGAAGAAGATCAACCAAACTGGAGGCGTCTTTTTGCGAGTGGTCTAGAAGATAGAGAAAAGCTTTTACTGGAGGAGTACATGATGGTCCTTCGGAATTATAAGGGAGTGAGGAAGAGGCTTGGTGATGTGGAGAAGAAAAATCGAGATGGGTTCTTTGAATTGGCACTGCAGATAAGAGAATTGAAAAATGCTCTATCGGTGAGGGATGAAGAGATTCAATCTTTACGGAAATTAAGCTTTCTGCAAAAACATGAAGATGAAAATAATGATATTAATTCAACAAAAGATAAGTATTCTGTTCCTATAGGGTCTCCAGAAAGCACGATAATAGCACCTAGCATCCTGGATTCTAATCACTCAAACCTTAGTTCTCCTCATCAGCCAATTTTTGAGTCTGCACATGAACATCACATAGAATCCAGAAGAAGAATGCATGAATTAGCTGCAATTGGAGGCAATAATATGTCCGATCCGAAGGAGATTAGAAATGAGATCAAGATGAAAAGTGTTGATACACTCCACATTGCTTCAGCTATTGAAGAAAAAATCCGTTTGGACATTGATGGACTGCTGGAGGAAAACTTGGAGTTCTGGCTGAGATTTAGCACCTCATTTCATCAAATACAAAAGTTCCATACTTCAGTCCAAGACTTAAAGACGGAGCTAGCAAAGCTGACAGATAGCAAAAGCCAAGATGGAAGTGGTAAAAATAAATCTCTCATCTCAGAAGCTCGGCCGATATACAGACACCTGAGACAGATACAAACAGAATTAACATTATGGTTGGAGACCAATTCAGTATTCAAAGAAGAACTGCATGGCAGATATGCATCTTTGTGCAGTATTCAAGAAGAGTTATCAAGAGTTATGAGTGAAACTTCCAAAGCAGAAGAGCCTGAACTAAGCGTATATCAGGCAGCTAAATTTCAAGGTGAGATTCTCAACATGAAACAAGAAAACAAGAAGGTTGCAGGTGAGCTTCAGGCAGGTGTGGACCGTGTGATCGGTCTAAAGGATGAAGTTGAGAAGACACTGTCAAAAATGGATGATGAGCTTGGATTTTCAGAATCTAAACAAAGATCAATACGTTCAAGGATCCCCCTGCGGTCTTTCTTATTTGGTGTTAAGTTAAAGAGGCACAAGAGACAGAAGTCAGCATCACTCTTCGCATGTGCATTTCCTGAATTTGATGATCTAAAATATGATATGCCCGTGGAGGAACACCCACAATAGACTGCCTTCTCCCTTTCCTTTCCACCTTTTCTTTCAAATCTCTAAGAACTATTGAAGAAGGGACCCATCTTAGTAGATTTTTGTTTCTCTCCTCCATGGCCCTGATTCTGATAGCTTTAGAAACACAAGGTAGAATTGGATGAAAGCATTATGTTCCTACAATTGTTTGTATCATGTTCTATTCAAATATTTTAGTTTAACAAGTAAACATCCTCCCTTCTCAGTCCTAAATGCTCATCTTTAATTCTGAATTCATAGCATGCAGCTGCAAATTGAGATTGTTAAAAGGGTTCAACATGTAAACATTTGATTTCGTTATAATTGAGTAGTTCTTATCTTCTTGATCAGACCTGCATCGGCTTGTCTAAATTTTCAGGAGAAACAAAGAATTATTTTATCGGACAGTTGGATGAACTTGACTTTCAAAATCATTGAACCACTCTGTCCTGAGAAAAAAGGGAGGTAAAGGGAAGGGGAAGGGGAAGGGGAAGGGGAGGAAGAAGCAGGAGAAAGGAAACCTCAGCTCCATTATATATGCAAGTGCCATTGCCATCTTTACAAAAGTTAATGTTTACATAAATAATTAGGGCATTTTAGCACCCAACAGAAAGCCTTAATTCTTACACGTTCATATGCATTCCCAGTAATCTCATCACTCCAAGCAAATAGGAAATGTATTTGCACCATAACAAAGATATGCATTCAATCATTTACTTACCACAAAATTCTATAACTTGCCCTAACTAATTTCTGAAGTCAATTAAAATGCAAATGGAAGATTGCCCTGAAAAGGAAAAAAGAAAGAAATTCCCGGCTGCTTTATACAAGACCTCCCTCTGTAATCACATTGCAAGGTTCTGCTTTGCTTACAGCTTCAACTTTTTTGCTGCATTCATCAGTTGCCATGCTTCGCAGATCAGCTTGTTTGCCACTCGTGCTTTGATTGCCACAATTCTCCTGAACTGCAGATTGATATTCATCCTTTCCAACCGCTAGATACGTGCTCTTATCACCATTTGAATTTTGACTCCCTTCAGCCTGGTTGCCAGGGACATCGACCATGTCACTTTCACCCATTTCCACTTTCCGTGAAGCATTAGAACTCTGGGCTACAGCTACTTGAGTTTTAAATTCTGCTTCTTGGTTTGGCAAGGCTGCTTTTCTTTCTTGAACTTGCTCACGTGGAGCATTTCCACAGACAAGGCCTCCATGTTCTTTGACTTGCTCTTTTGTCACATCTTGCTTTGACTGAAGTTCAGCATGAGCCTGTTCAGATGACATGTTCATGGCCGTACTAGAAATTGGAGTAGGCTGAGTGGTTGGTGAGGAAGCTGCCTCCAAAGCAAGGTGTTGGCCATTGGATGAGACAGCTGGATGGGTGGGAAATGATACAGCTGCCAGGTCATCAAAATGAACATTAGGGTGAGCCTCAAAGTGGCTGGATGCACCACCAGCCATGGATGATATTGAAGAACCAGCTGCTGGCATAATATGAACAGCACTCTTTGCCTGAGTAGCCTTGTGCAATGAAGCAGCATCTGATTGAGTAGTAATACGGGCCCCAGCAGCAACTGCAGCAGCTCTTACTGTATTTGAACTAAAATCAGGCTTCACTGTTTTGTTCACAGCGACTTGAGAATTAGCAGCAGAACCCAGTGGTCCCACAGAAGATGATTTCGTTGCAAAGGGGCGTTGAGACTGGAGTTGGGAAGATGAAGTTTCACCTATACCAACAATCATAGAGTAATTATCAGGACTCAATAAAGCAAGAGCCAATAGAAATTTCATAACAGTTATGCCAATTCAAAAGTTTAACTTGCTTTTTAGATTGCAGGACAGATTGCACTCGATTGAGACACAAGATAATTACCAGAGTTATTTGTAAATGTATTCTTAACTGGCAGATCAAGGGCTAAATTCATTGCATGAAGTGCCGCGCGCTGTGCCTCAGTTATTTGCACACCACTTGTGTTACCTCCCAGATTCCAGTTGCCAAGTCGCCTTTTACGGATGATGGCCCACCTCTGCTTGGACAAACTATGACTATTAGGAGAACGAAAACAAAGAAAAACCTAGCTAAAAGGAGCAGAACTGCATAACAGTAAAAAATGCCAGCTCCAAAAATAACATAGAATTTGCCCAATTTGCCCTGAAATTTAGTAGAAGAATAGAGAGGAAAGAATAACAGTGAAGATGAACCCAGATTCAAATTTAATTGACATGATCAACCTTAATATATTGTCAAAGAATTTACCATAACAGGCAAAAATGACATGTAAAAAATCAGAAAAATTCCGTTGCCGGGATTTGAACCCGGGAATACTGGGTAAACCCAGACATCCTAACCGGACTAGATGACAACGGATTGGTTTACATGGCATTATTTATTTTCCGATGTAATAAACCCAAACAGATAAATCCGCCAAGGCAACTTATAAATATAAATTCAGTTTAAGGATAAGTAATATTTATTCAATAATATAAGCAATTAACCATTTAATTTAAATAATTATTTCATGTTGCCAGAACTAACATTATGGCACAGAAGGTTGGTAAAGTGTGATTCTCCAATGATGCCTCAGCTTATATACAGATTATTCACTCTCAAAAAAGTCAATTAACAAAAGCATTTCGATCAATTACATATAATGGTTAAAAAAAAATAGTAGCTACTGATAGAATTTCAACTTTAACACTGATGCAGACACATATAATTGACTTGCATAGATGATGCCAAGAACTGGTTCTACTCTTGAGATCTTAACAATAATAAACCAATCCTGATGTAACTCAAAATGCATATATAGCTCCAACACAGTATTGGCAATTAATTGTGTTGTTTCTCAAATGTTTTATAAATATCATTGACCTCTTCTATATTCTCTCACTCCCTCTCTCTCTCAGACAATGTAACAAATGTTACGCTCTTCAGCCTCCTATCAAATGCAATGTTTAACACTTATCGCATCATTGATTATGAAATAACAATTATTAAATAACTTTACTCTTTTCAGCTAGCCTTTTTATTTAAGCTTTATTCAGCACCTTCAAATCTTCTACCAGCAAATGCATATATACCTTATCAAATTTAAAGTACTTTCCTGGGCCTTGGATAAGGTGGTAAAGGTACATGGTGGCGATTTGCATAGACCTCAGGAAGAAATCTTACAGAACAAAATAAGTAAACATATAAACAAAAGCACATCAACATGGTTCCATGTTTGCACCAAATAAACGAACTATTGCACCAAACTGACGATCAACTCAAATAGTCTTTTCATACCTTCCTTTTCAGAAGAGAAAAACGAGAGTTGGAAAATGTGCAATATACAATTAAGCATCCACTTGCACATTGCAATTTGTATATATAAACCCTCTGAGAGAGGGCAACAGATTAAGGAAGAATTATCATAAACCATTAGCAAATTTTAAAATGAAATATATTCTATATGATTCCACATTTTTAAAAATGAATGAGCAACTATGTGGTGTATGAACACTTCTGTGCTATCCACTCTAGCTATTGTAAAACTCCCTGCCATTCCTCAGCAATGTTTTTTCTCACCACATTTTGGATATTCCATCCAGTGCCTTTTTTTGATCCCTTTTATTACACTAATAAATTTGAGTTACCACGCCTTAAATGAGTCTCCTAGTTCCCCATTGAGGTTACATCTAGTTCATCACATATGATCAAATCCTTACTCTATAATCCTTACCCTACATTTCCTGGAATTAGTCACCCAACAATTTTTTTTTAAATAGCTTCCTTAATTCTGAACACCTCACTTTAAATCTACTTAGAAAACTTCTCCATCAAAAACCAGGCAGTGCCCCAGAAGAGAGCCAATTCTATATAGTCCCATATGCAACATTCCATGTATTCCTTTAAGAGCTGAAGTCCTTACTAACCATGCAAACCATATATCTCAATGATTTCCAAGAACTTTCAAGACATGTCCAGGGCAAAGTAACCCAGCTATGATATTATATGAATCCCCAATTCATACAGAAATTGTTATCACAATATCAAAGGTGTAGAGTTAATTGTAGAAAGCAGAAGGAGTTCTTAAGTAAACAGCAAATGATTCATTTAATCCAACATGTTTGACTCCAACCTATGAGACTAAATCAAGTAAAAAAAGTCTCACATCTAATGCATGGTAAGAACATGAAGAATGGGGTCGAAAAGGTGGGAGATGAAAACAACATAAGTGAATGGGACCTTTGATAGGAAAACAACCTGAGATAGCTGTGAAGCTGTTCTATCCCACTTGAATTCACTCCGTAAGATATTTGCCCAATTCCCTTCACCATATTTCTGCACAGCAGCAATCAGCTCCATGTCCTCTGATTCCAACCATGGTTTTCTTTTCCTTCGTGCAGGAATGGTGCCACTTACAGATCCGTTTGCATCCAATCCTTCAGTGGATGTTACTGCAGGCAGAGGCTGTTTCTGAACAGAAACTGGAACTGTTATATTCATCCCTCGCAATGTAGCAGGTTGCGAATTTACTGCTTGTCCATTAGGTATATTTATGGTTAAGGGAGCCTCAACTGTTGTACTATTTGGGTGGACAGAGTCACTTGATAAACCAGAAGCAATCAGGACCTAACAAGACAACCATTCACATTAAATAAGCTCACAGAATCAACAAAATCACAGGCACTAATATGAAACAAATTTTTTTAAAGTAATTTCAAAAATAAATTTAATCTCCCATTAGTCAAGGAGACTGACATGCCATCCCCAATTATATACAACCCAAGCTACTCGACAGAAATTACATCATTCTACCCTCCTAGCATTCCCCATAGGACACAAAAAAGTGACAGAACCTCAAGCTTATCCTGCCAACATCTTACAATAATACTCCCTGAAGAGAGAGAGGGAAGGACTAAAGGCCATCATATCAGTGCATCACAAGGTTCATGATTTCTGCAATTCCTCTCCAAAGTTCCTATTTTGGTAGGTGAATTGTGTGCTAAACACAGTTTAGTCCATTCAAACATCAGAGTCATGGTGTTTTCTTCAGTTTTTTTAATTCTATGAGTGTTCCAGCCTTCCAACTACTTATTCTATCATATTCTCTCAAAATTCCAACTAAACTTCTCCTTTTTACAAATATCTCGCTCATTCTTTTTCAAGATAAGATCATCATAAATATTTTGATTTTTCACAACTACTTCTTGCAAAGGGTGAGTATTATTTGTTGTTTTTTGCATATTTATTGAAGAAAATTTTGTTTGAGGTTAGATTTATAGTAAAATTAATAGTATGAAGCATTAATTTGACCGATATATAAGTTTATGTGTTCTATTTTTTTCTAATTTTAACTATTTTTCATAATTATTTTTGCTAAAATACATTATTAATTACAAAATAATATTTATGCTTATTACATAGCTGTGTATTTTAGTTTTGCTTGTATCTACCAATATCTACTCATTTATGTACTTTGCAAATTTTTAAAAAAATTTGCTTAGTGCCAAGCTGTTATCGTAGGTTATGGGCATTACAGGATATGTGCCAATCATTTATCTGTCACAGGCTTTGAATGGTAAATCTTGACAAATTCATCCTTTTCCAACCATATATTCAACTATTAAAATGAATGAAAATTAAAAAATCTTCTCTTTTTTTTTGGGAAAAAAAAAGAGGCTTTATAGAAGTCTCCAAGTTCCCAGGGAAACATCCCAGTAGTAGAAAAAACTTTGGTTTTCCACCAGGAGTTATCAAGTTCTGAAGCACAATTTGCTAAGTAAAATAGATACACAAGTGTCCATACCAATAGAAATTTTCGGAATTTTGTACTTCAAAAAATAAGTTTATATTATTATTATTATTATTATTATTATTATTATTATTATTATTATTATTATTATTATTATTATTATTATACTTTTCAGATTTTCAATTACTACAGGAAATGAATCGTCAGAGCCTAATTTCATTTCCTTTACCTTGACACAAGCAGCAGCCTCAGTTGAAGCTTCACTACTAACATCCGGAAATGCTTCTAATTCATACTCTAAATCACTGTCATCATCCTGCAAGACAGAAATTAGCAATAACTTCAAAAGTGGAGGGAGAAGATAAATTGGATGTTTTGGAAACTAAGAAATTTGAGGGGAAGTGACAAAACAAACCAGAGGCTGAGCTCCATCTTCCAATTTTTCAAGCAAGGCGTGTCCATAGGCCAAATGCCTCCAGAGCATCTGGTACTCTCTCGCATTAGAAATTCCCGTCCTCGTCTTCTTCACGAGCGCATTCCAATCAAACTTCACGCCTTCGAATTGAGCCACTTCTTGAAGCAATGCAAGCACCGTATTCGCTGTATGCCTTTCCCCCAAAACCCAAAACCCCACCGAACAGAAAAAAATAAGACTGATAAATTTCCAAAAAAAAAAAAAGAGGAAGAACAAAGAAGTTACCTTTGCAGGAGAGTGGAGATGTCTTCTTCACTAATTATTCCCCTCTTCTGTTTCTTGGTTTTCTCAATCATTGTGCTTGCTTATCGTAGAATTGCGTATCAAGTAGAACACTGAAGCAATAATTAGTTGCTAAGCCCCAATTAGCCAAAACCCTAGCAATGATTTTACAGAGAGAACGAGAGAGAGTGAAAACTCAGAAAGGAAGAGAGATGGTGAGAAGCGGAGAATTGGGAAGAAGAAATGGTATTAAGTACGGAGGAGGACCGACCGTTGAACAGCGTGGATGGCACGCGCCTAGCAGGATGTTTTCGGGCGGAGAAAGAAACGGTGAGCACTATACCGAAAAGTGAAAAACTGAACTGCGGAAAGGCGTTTGGGCCTCGAAGAGAATGTGATGGTACTTTCTCAGTGCGAAATTGCCCTCCGTGGCGGGATCTAAGGAGGACTTCTTGATTTGGTGCCTGTTTTTCATTGGCTTTATGATGTTGAGCAGGACCTGTGCACGATTTTGGAATTTCAAATCAAATTAAACAATTGTATTAAAATTAAAAAATATATTATACAGTCTGTTTAGAAAAAAATAATAATAATAACTCTCTAGGTCCTATTTAGTTTAACTGTTGAATAAAGCTAATAGTTATTACTATTAGCTGATAGCTGGTATGTAACACTCCTATATGTATAGCCTAGTATATTGCATTGTTCTAGTGATCGATGTCGGTCCGGATAATCAAGGGAATCAGAAACACATGTAAGATACTTAGAAAAGCTCTGAATGATAATAAATAATAATTACTAGATAGTTAAATATAAATAAGAAAAACAGAGCATAAAATGTAAAATGTTAAATGAGCCAGGGGTCACAGTGATGGGTGACATTCTCAGGAAGTGACTGCGAGATCGTCCTAACCCTAATTTTGAATGAAAAATTATGACACTGCGGTCCTAAGGATTATTGCGAATCTAGTGAAAAATAAAAAAATCATAGAAAATAACTGATAAATAGGTCAAATAATTAGGTCAGAGATTCGGAAGAAATATCGAATTATTTGTAAACCGGATCAAACCGACGATTAGTAAATTAGTCAATTCACCCCTAGGGGTGATTCACGACCTAACTATCAAAGAAAATCGAAGAAATGAAAATTTTAAAATATAGAATTAAATTAAAGAACTATGAAAAAATAAAAAAAAAAAAAGGAAAAGAAATGAAAATAGGTTTATTACATCACTTTAGTGACATCACCTATGATGTCAAAAATGGAATTTAATTTCCCTAATTTTTAACTAAGTCAAAATGAGGATAAAACAAAAATAATTGAAAAAGGAAATTGGTCTTCATCTTCCTTCAATTGCCGTCCCTCATCCCTCTCTCTTCTCTCTCTCAAAATCTTCCATTGAAACTTGATTTCAAGCTCTATAAACCCTAAAAATCTCCCATAAATTACTCAATTTTGTTGATTAAACCTTGTTTGGGCAACTAGAAAAGAAGATTGATCAAGAAATTTTGAAAGAAAAGTGAAGGATTTGGGTGGTTGAATTTCAAAGAGAAAGGTTAGTAATATAAACTTATAATTTATAGTTCGATGCTTATGTTTCTAGCTAAATTAACTTAGAATTAAAGTGAAAATGTAAACAAAACAATTATGGGAGACTAATAGTAAATTTCGGCTAGCCTATAGGGAGGTAGAGATTGCTTTAGTTTGATGAAATTATAGTGATAGAGAAGTTAAATTAAGTATGTAGAGTAAGATTATACACTTTAATTTCATTGATTGAATGAATTACAAATTTAGAGTTCTTGAATTCTTGAAATTGGGAGAAAAATTGGAGGAAATGGTCAATTGATACAATTGACCCTAATTGAGGTTAAAAATAGTCCATTGGGACCAATTGTGATGTATAGGAATGAGTGGAAACAAAATAAAATTCGGATTGGTTAGAGTCCCAATCTGGCAGATTAACCTAGGTCTCTTTCAGCGACCAAAACTGAAATTTTATCAACTCAATTGGTGTAAGGCCAATTGGAAATGAAATTAGACAAATAAAGACACAATTTTCATTTGGAGACTATGCCCAGAAAATGACATTTAGATAGTGAACAATTAGGTCAAATCCGGATAATGTGCACTTTCACTGTACAAAAATGACCAAATAAACAGTGCTTGTTCATTTAGCCATAACTTGGGCTAGACATGTCAAAATGACCTGATTTTTGTGGCATTGGAAAGGTATGACATAGAACTACAACTTTCATTAAGAACATCAACCAAAATTCTGCCCATAACCAAGTCATTTTGCCAGCCAAAGTTAATTGTCCAAAATTATCAGAACCAATAAAGTGCCCAGAAATTCTGAGTAACACTAATCCGGTTAGCCCTATTCAAATGGCCATATCTTGGGTTACAAAACTCCAAATTGAGTGATTCAAGAAGGGAATTAAAGTTAAGACAATAAGGAACAACTTTTATAAAAAAAACACTTAGCCAAATTCTCACAGTAACTTGACTAATGAAACAGTGCAATATAGAGCATTAAAACTGAAAAAAAAATTGAATTTTATCTTAGGAAACCCATAAATTGAAATAATAACATAAACCAACAAATTAGACACCCAAAATATAGTATATGGGTATAATTAGAATCCATAAACCTATTAAGCATAAGAAAGTCAATATTTTGACTTGAATAGTGTCATGAATAGTAACCCCAAAATGCAAACTACAAAGAATGTTATTTTAAGCATATTAGGACTAGAATTAAGTAGACATAAATTTAATTATTGGATTTGTTATGAGATAAGATACTGAAACACTGTAATTTGTGTATTTTAGCTGAAAAAAACCTGAAAAATGATACAGTAAACTGAGTCAAGGCCTAGAGGTGTCTCGCATCAGGTTTGTGCACAATAAATCTATTTAATCATTTTCTTATTGAATATTGATTTGTTATGTTTTATGAAATTTTCGTGTGATTATGAATTGTATTGCCACTTTGTGACTGCAAATATGACTTTGGAAATTGATCGGATTTCTCATGAATTATTTAAATAAATTGTTTTAAATTGATTTCGGATTCACACTTAGTATGACAGTGCCTTATTATTCCTCCTCCATTTATGGGGATGAGATTGATTATTTTCCTCCCTCTCTAGCTTTCCAGTTGAGGTTGAGATCGGATGAGTACTCATTAGCTAGCTAGCCACCTTCCTCATTGATTTGGATTAGTGAGGTTGTAGATCGCTTTGTCGTGGTGTACAACACGGCATTTATTGAAAATTTTGTGTCATGACTTAAGTTGTGTATAGATTGGCAACACTGTGTTACTAAATTGTTTGACCAAAATTGTGTTATAATGAGCTTTGAAAATTGTGAAATTAGATTGTGAAATATTTGAATTGTGATTCATCAATAAATCTTTTAAATTAAGCATTTTAAATTTTTATTGTACACCAATGAGTAAATTATACTCAGCGATAGCTTTTTTTGCTGTCGCAGATAGAGGAAAGGAAAAAACAGCAGAGTGAGATGCTGATTAGTTGAGGACTACACCGAGATTTTTGTACGGGTATTTATTTATACCTTTATAATTATTTTGATATAAATAGCTTAGTATCATATGTATTAATGTAGACTGAGCAGTTGTACAGTCAATGTGTAATAATATTATTTTTGAGATTTTATATCTGTAAATTAAATTATGAATGCAAATTAAATATTTTAAATTCTATGTGAATGGGTTTATTTAATTGTTTTGGAAATACTATGAATTGTGGAGATTGAGTTGATTTGTATTGAATTGAGTTATTGGTGGTTGATATTTGATAAAGTGCATTTGGAAGTGTTTTCTATATGTCAAAATTTTTTGTTTTTCTCAATTACAGCCGGCACTCTGTTGAAATTTTTATAAAATTTGCTGAAAAATAGAATTTGTCAAAAATTTTACCTAGCATTTAAACTTAAATTAAAAGTTTTTAATACCTGTTAAAAGTACTTGCCATCTTCAAAAAGAATTAAAATTATTTTAAAATCTCTTGTAGTGTATTTAATGGGTTATCGGTAGGTAAAGTTCGGTAATTCATTAAGTTACTACGGGATCATGTGATGCCTTACGGAGGGGTAAGGTGTGACATGATAGCTAATGATAGTTGATTTATGTTAATTATTTGGTAAAACTATATTTAGTTGTTGCTGTTGATATGTGAAATGACCAATAAGGATATATATTGTATAATTTATTTTATTATTAAACTAAATATAAAATTATAAATTTATTATATTATATTATATTATAGTATATTATTATTAAATTAAATATACAATTATCAAATTAATATATTATATCATTTATTATATTATTAAAATAAAAATATAATTATTAATCTATTATATTAGATTATTTATTTTATTATTGAAATAAAAAAATAATTAAATTTTTTTAAAAAAATAATTAAATAATTTTAAAAATATAGATAAAATAACAAAGTAATTATTGTTATTGATAAAGAAAAAACTTATAATTAATTTTAAGTTTTTAGATATAAATAAATATTTTATATTTTATATTATTAATAAAAAATATTTTAACAAAGGTAAATGTATTAATTAAAATGTTAAAATTATAAATGAAAAATATAAAAGTATTAATAATATTAATTTTCGAGTTAAATAAAAAAAGATAATATAGTCAAAATAAAAAATAAAATCAAATCAGCTACCAGCTGATGATAAACAATTATAAAAATAGAGGTGATATAAACTGCAACTGATGGGTATCATATCGGCTACCCATCAACTATCATTTTTATTTTTTTAAACTTATCAAGTATTTTAGTTTACCTGTTTATGTGTCTATCAATTACCAGTCCCACTCAATAGGTAAATCAAACACCTCCTTAATGCTACTCATGTAGGAAGGCTCGATATGGGAATAAAGCATTCCTATCAAATAGGTTAGATTTAATCTTATTCGTATTGGATAAATTTATTGTGAAAATAAAGCGTTTGAACATGAATTTTTTTTTTTCATAAGATTGAGGCCCATTATAGAAATAAAAAAAAAATTATTCATAAAATTCAATTATTGATAGTATTTAAAAGATATAAAATTTTTTACTATTTCTATTAATATGTTGGTTAAATATCTGTACTTTGTTATTAAAATCAAATAAATTTATATCTAATAAAATATCAAAAATAATAATTTTAATATGAAACAATTTTTGTTCATCTCATGTTTCTCAATTTTTTATTTTATTTTAATTAAAACTAATAAATAATTTTTAATATTTTAAATTAAAAAAATATTTTATTATTAAAAAAATTATTTTATTAAGCATAAACTTATTTAATCTTATTAAAAAATATAGAGTTTATTTGTTTCAAAACTTAATTTTAGACTTATTTAACTATTTATTGAAAAATATGAGCTATTTATAGTTTCATAATATATATATATATATATATATATATATATATATATATATATATATATATATATATATATATATGGACCGCTTATAAACTGATTAAAATATTTTTTAAATTTTTATAATATTTATAATATTAAAAAATTTAATATCACTTAATACTTCCTATTTTAATTGGATAAGTAATTAAAAAATACAATTAAGAATATGGGCAATTTAAAATATTATATTAAATATTAAATAAAAATGGATGAAGAATAATTAAGGTTAATTTTTTTATAAGCTTCCAATTTTAATACATAAAAATAAAAAAATTGAAAATTCAATTTCGATTTAAATTCTTGGAAAGAATCAAAATGAAAATGGAAACTTAACACCCTTAATGCTGAGTGATTGGATGCAAACTTGTTATTGTGGTGTAGGTACCATATTTTCTATTTTAGCTTTCACATAGCTGTGACTTGGTGCTAAAAACTCATACCAACTCCCCTCCAAGGTCTCATACTAAAAAGGGATATTATTCAGCACAGATACAAATATATCAATCTGCTTATTTATGTGTTGGCCTTTTATTAATCGAGAAAAATAAATTATATTTATATAAGTAAAAAAAAATAATAATATTTGAAGTTTAAGTAATACTTTTTTTTTTTCCAAAAAAGAACAAAATTTTAGCTAACCTCTTGCTGGGTAGCATTAAGTGTTGTTTTGTCTTATTTATTTATTTAAGAATTAAGAATATGACAATTTTTAGGAATTATGTGTATTTTCCGAGGCATTTGTTAGTAATACTGAATTTCTCGTTTGGAATTTGTTCTTCAATCCAAACCAAATGAAATAAGAAGCCCCGTATGTGAATGAATTACAGAAAAAGTAACAAGATTCTACCAATCCAATCTGTAATGCAAGCAGCTTACTGGTTGCCTAACCATCGAAGAGAGCTTCATGATGGTTATGAATTTAAAAGAGTCCTACCCCTTCCTAGTCCTAAGCTCGCTTGAGCATGTGACCAGCTCTTTCACACTCGGCAAAAACCAAGGATGCTTTTATCACCGTTCACAGGCGTTATAATAGTATTATCTTGAAAGGCTACAACTTCTTCAAGGGCATGTGGATGACGCCGGAGCAAACCATCGTTTAAATATTGTAACACCATCTCAGAATCAAACCCTAACAGCGTTTGATTCTTACCCCTAAGAGCTTTTATTGAAATTAATTTCAGAGCTTTGGTTAAAAATATACAACTGACCAGAATTAAATGGTGCCCCATCAAGCCCTTCAGCAAATCATGAAGATAGGTAAAATGATTAAAAAAAATGCCCGCTTGCATCATGTTTGTTCTAAAAAATTTCTATCTTCGTCACACCAAGGTTGCCAGGTCTCAACAATGCCCCCTCTTGCTATCTTATCTTCTAACAGCAACAGATACAAGTTCAACAGATAGACATTCACAAAAACAACAGAAATTTAAGTCATTGTTTTCGTTTTCGAGAACAATCTTCAGTTTATTCATTACCATCTTTTACTACAATGATTCATACATTGCCACCTGTTAGCGTCTATTGACATTTAACAACTAACCACATGCTATTGCCCGCTCGGTTTTTTCCATTTAGGAGACTGTCGTTGATTAACAGGATCCTTGTATTTGAAAAAGAAAAAGTTCAAGATGATTAAAGGGTAGGTAGGGGGCATGATTCCAGTTTTTAAAGGAAATCAAGTTTGGGTTGCCATCCTTATCAACCCCGCTATAACTTGAGGAGGGCAGATATAAACTGGTCAAGAAGCTTGAGAATGTAGATGAATAAATTCAATGCTATACTCAGATGGTTACTGCAAACAACCACAAGATTGAATGTTAAAATTGGAGCTGTCACCAGACATCTCTGAGGTATCGTCCGTCCATCTGGAGTTTCTTAACCATAGACTCTGTCTTTGATGAGTCCAAATTTCCCTGAAATACAAAGATTAAAAAGACAGGACATTGGACAAAAACAAACATAAATTCAAACATTAGAATGACCGCATTTCATACAAGAGAAAGTTCCCAAAGAATGGGAACCACCACTTAACAACTCTACTAAAACTGTAAAACAGGAAACTCAAAACAAGCTTCACGCATGTATGCATGATTTTCAGTATGTTGCATTTTGAAAGATTAAGAGTGGGACACCCCCACCCTCCAACAGGCAATGCATGTGAATGTGCACACATATGCACACACATGCACACAAAGGAAAGGAGAGGGGAAAAAAGGTGTTAGGGTAGATGTAATACCTGCTCCTGAACAATGGTATGCAAAGTCCTATGAACATCTCTAGCCATGCCCTTGGCATCACCACACACATAAAGATATCCCCCCTGAGAAATTATGCTCCAAATTTGTGCTGCCTGCATTGCATTAAATGACGCAATAAAAATTTGTTTTCTTCTTGTCAAGACAATTGGTTTTGCTGTACAGAAGTACTTACTTTGTCCACCATCTTATGTTGAACATACTCCTTCTGTGGCCCTTCCCTTGAGAATGCAGCAATCAACTCAGAAATCACACCTTGTTCCACAAAATCATTGAGCTCATCCTCATATATGAAATCCTGTAAACGAACACAGAAGCAAATCATTGAGCATAGGATTGCAATGTTATCAATAATTATCTAATAAAGAGTCACGCATGGCAAAGATCCCAACCATTCGACGATTTCTACATCCAAAGAAGAGCAGAGCAGGACCAAGCTGAGAACCATCCTCTTTCAGGGCCATTCTTTCCTGAGAAACAATTATTTACTTTATTATTTAGAAAAACAAATAATGAAAACCACCATCAAATAACGATTCCATACCTGTAGAAATCCTCTAAAAGGTGCCAATCCAGTACCAGGTCCCACCATGATGATTGGTATTGAAGGGTCAGATGGTAACTTGAAATTAGATGTCCTGATGAAAATTGGAGCCCAGCTACAGTCACTACTTTTCTCCAGAGGAACTGCATTCTGTTTTTTTTTAGAGGTGGATGTTAGTTACAAAAGCAAAATTGTCCTAGGGTCATGCACATGCAGCAGCAACATGTGAGGCAAGAAGAGTTCAGCGGTGTGAAATATATTCAAGGCCTAGTAACTACACTACCTTCATCCAGGTTGAGCAAACCCCTCTGTGAATTCTACCAGTTGGTTTTGGACCATAAACTAAAGCACAGGTCACATGTACTCTACTGGGAGCAAATCTGCACCAGGTATGATGGGAATTATGTTTTTGTGACTCTAAAAATTAAATAAAATGCATTTCCAACACCCAGTTATAAGTAGTAAATCACCTAGGGGAGGATGAGATTGAATAATAGCGAGGTTGCAGGCGAGGAGCTACTGCAGCAAAAAAAACACCAAGTGGAGGTTTTGCAGATGGGAACTCAGCCATTACCTCAAGAAGACTTCTCTGACTTGCAATAACCCATTGGGTGTACTCCTCCTGGACGGCAAAAAGAATGAAACGTAAGCACGAATAGACACAAAAGATGCATATGAAACTCACAAGATCAAATATCAACAAATAGCATGAATGATTCATTGACCTTCCCCTGTGGCGATGATAAAAACTTGAGTCTTTCTGCCTCACTAGGTTCACTGGCATGAGCAGCCAAAGCAATCAAAGCAGCCTGACAAGTGACAACACAATACAGAAACAAAATTTGTGTAACAATATCAACACATATAGAGACAGACAAATGTACACCAAATGTACCAAAATATCACCTTTCGAGGGGGGTTCAATAGATCTGCATTGCGTGACAAAGCAGATCGAAGTGTGCAAGGCCCTGGGAAAGGAGGTGGCAATGAACTTCCAAGGGGTGTGCCATCCTCATCGTCATTGTGAATGGAAAATAGCAAATCCAAGGGTTGACCCAACAACTTCCCTGCTTCTTCAACAGTTTCATCATGATTCTCAGCATAAACACCCACATGGTCTCCAGTTTCATATCTAAAGAAACAAATGAATACACAAAAATAAGTAAAGCAAATATTGTTAAGATCAACATAAGGTCAACTACATAACCAAGAGGGTGATAAAAAGTCATGTATTGATAATTCCACATTACACAAGACAATGCAAATGGTAGAAATCTATTAAACACAAAAGCACATTTAAAAATCAAACACCTTCTCTTCCCATGTCAAAAAGTAGTTAAAAGCCCCTAATAAACTAGAGCTTTGTGACCCAATAAAAAAAGAATCAAACAAGTTTACAGCAATGAACTTACATTATACCAGTCCCTGATATGTCAAACTCCAGATGTATGCAAGAGCGGTCAGACTCGGGTTTGTGGAGCTCCTTTTGAACAGCAACATTTACTCTTTAGGAAAAGAAGGAAAACATTTCAGTGCACAATTAATGTGTGAAAAAAGGCACATACCCATTACCAAATACCTGCATGGATGGTGAATATCAAACAAAGTATTCCCATTTGCCAAGTTTGACAATTTATCTTCAAATGATGTCACAGAAGCATCATGAATCACCACTCGGTATTCAGGTATAGCAGCTGTATATGGAGTAGATGCACCATTCATATCATCTTCATCTCTGAGTAACTGGTCTAACTCAGGCCACAATAATTCTCTCCTAGGAGAAATCAAACTTACAGTTAATACAACATATTGCAAAAAGCTCCATCGACTCAGTTGGAGAAATGCATGAGCTTGACCATATATTGCAAGAGCTTAGGTTAATGCATGTTCAATTCTAACAATATAGTATACCAAGCAGTAAAATCATCTTCAATGCATTGATCATCATCACCAAGGCCAACAGGAATGAGGCGTTTTGCACCTATTTAAATCACAAAGATGAATCTATCATATTAGAAAGATGAACATTAACTTCAAACCATAAAATAAGAAACTTGATGAGACAAACAAAATGATAACAAGCACCAACCGTGGCTAGATGCAAAACTAGTCATGAATACCTATATATGTGACATACAGCTAAATCACCTTCCAAAAGGAGCACAAGAATCCAATCAATAGAAAGTATGATTATTTATGTATAGCCACACAAACAAATATAAACAGAATTATGGAAATATACCTTGTTCACTAAGTTGTTCGTCAAGCACCTTCGCTATCTGTTTAGCAAAGTGCAAAGATATTTCATCAAATCATAAAATCATGATATAAAAATAGCAAAAGAAAGGGAAAGAGAGAAAGAAAAAGAACATATCCTGCTAAATTTACCTTATTAAAATGTTCATATTGACGGTTACCCAAGCCAAAAACACCATACGTGAGCTGTTGAAGCCAAACTTCCCTTTCATTTTCCTGAAATTAAATCACCATCAGGACACATGAAATATGATGCAGGCTATAGATGGTGATAAAATGCGTCTTGGAATGTTATACAATTTCAGCATCTTAGCAAAATCACCAACCTCAGTAAACCACTTGTAAAATCTTGCAGCATTATCAGTTGGCTCTCCATCTCCATAACTGCAATGTAGGGCTCAAACCACATTGAATGCATCATTCTTTCTGAAAGCTCAATCATATGGTTTATGTATACAAAAGGCCAGTAAATGTAAGAATTTATCTTACGTGGCAACCATGAAAAATGCCAGTGTCTCCTTCTTCAACTTTTCTTCATATTGATCATCATCCATGGCATAATCATCCTGATTCAAACAATATTGACATGAAAATTTCTACCATTACATTCCAAAGAAGCAATTTTATCATTAAATTTCACAAAGCTATGCAAGAATCCCACCAACATACCAGGTCAACAACTTTAACAGCTGCTTTCTCATATCTTGCCTTGATCTCCTCAGCTAAGGCCTGAAATAATAATTAGGGGAAAAATCTTCATTAAAAGCATAACCAACACAGATTAGGAGTGTCTTGTATAGATTCATGGTAAAATAAAGATATCACACTCAACACAGGATTGTGCAGCGGTTCCTCTGATTCTAACACTGAATATGCCAGGAAAAACAAATATGCAACAATGCACACAGACTGAAAAGCATATTCGTCTAAACACACAATTATCTATTGTATCAACAGCAAGTCCCCAAACCACCCTATTCACTGCAGTTTTTACCTATGCAATCACTTTCTTATAGGGGTCCACTCCAAAGTTCATGGAATTTAGTATAAAAGTTTGTTGAAATCATAACAGTTTCTTGAAATCATAAAAGTAAGCTACATATCTCTGCCCCTATTTACCCCATTTGCAATGATTAATGCCTTCATCCAAATGTCATATCATCATTATGCACACAACAATGCCAACACCATCGAATCAATTGCCATGTAAAGCTAAAAATTCCCTCATTTCATTTGCTTTTCACCTAATCATAACTGACAAATTGAACAGTTACTAGTACTGCAATTCTGTCCATGAGATCACGTGCGAGTTTTAGCTTAGAGTCAATTATGTTACTGTAATCTGCAATCAGAAAGTGCCCCCTCTAACAAAGATTTTTTTTTTTTTTTTTTTTTTTCAAAGTGACAAAAACCACTTCCAAATAGCTTGTCAAAGAGTGGCCAGAACAATTGGACACAGTTCAGCTCATTTCAAAATTCAATGCCATTTTCCAGCAGACTAAGTTAAAAATCCAGAATCATGTCAGCCACGTCTTATTAAGGACTATTAACCAAAAACTAATTGGGATTTCACATCAGTCAAAATTATCGCTTAACTTTGACTTCAAAAAGAGCCATCATCTGCGGCCACGCTGATGGATTCTCTTTCTTTTTAACAAATCCAGCCAAATCCCCAATCATCAATCCATAATCAAAGGCCAAAATCAAAAGGAATCAAAGAACCTCATAAAAATATATGAAAAATGATCATACCTTAGCAAAGCCCTCAGATGTTCCAGTCTGAGTCCCATAAAAGACTGTAAGTTTAGTTTTCCCCGCAAAAGCCTCAGCCTCATCCTCCTCATCCCTCACAGCAAGCGACTTAGTAAGTACTACAGGCTTCAGCTCTTTGTTCCGATCCGACGATCTCTTCCACGAAAAGATCAACAACCCTACTATCAAAGCAAACGACGTCGTTACAATCAAAAGCACAGAGTCAGACACAGAGCTCCCGAGCGAGACGCCGAGCATCGACTCAACGAATCTAACCAAATCCGAACTCATCTCGATCGACAAAATCCAAATAATTCAATAATGCCCAAATAAATAATTCAAGCTTTGAAAAATAATGGACTTCGCTTATGGTTTGGTTAGATATCGTTTCGTTTCAGTCAGTTTGCCCTCCTCTCCCTCTCTCTCTCTCTCTCTCTCTCTCTCGGGGCCTTTCGAGAATGAGCTCTAAAAAATGGGGGTGGGTAAGCAGAGGGAGAGAGAGAGAAATGGCGTAGGGTGGGGAGAGAGACGGTTGAGACAAGGAGAAACAGGCGTAATGTATGTAGGCGGGACCCACCCGGATCCTGACCGGTGTTTTTTTTTTTTTTTTTCCTCCTTAAGCCCGGAACAAAAAAAGGGAAGGGAAATTCTCCTTTTTGCAAAATTCTTGGGCGCCCGCCGGGGAAGTATAGTTGCCTTCGTGTCCGTGCAGCCACCGCGATTAAATGTCCTCTTTTTTTCTGTTTTATTGGATTTTTATTTTATGTAAATTTAATTTTACGGGATATTTATTTTTAATTAAATATTTACATTAAAATTTATATATTATATATAAGATTCTCTATGGATGGATCAGCATAATTGTGCAAAAATAAAAATGATCTACTCCACTTGGTCATCTATGGTTGGTAGTTGTACTTCTCTTTCAATTAAGTAAAACTTTAATAGAACAAGTTTACTTTTCATATTATTAATTAAAATTTAATATTAGTAATAATAATAATTTTATTTATGAAATCAAATCACAAATATGATGACATAAGTATTTAGCACAAAAAATAACAATGAAAGAAATGTGAGATTAATATGCAGCTCATGAAGGTCATTTTCCCGTATCATAATACAAAGTCATAATCACTTGAAAGTTGAATTTGCGTTGTTGTCCAATATCCCAAATCCGCCAAAGGATCGCTTCCTTCTTCTCCATTTTCACCTAATCTAATGGCCCGTTTAATTCATTAAAATCAAATTGAGTAACTGAAATTGAAATAGAAACGAGATAATAAATTTTTATTTATATTTAATTTATTTTAAAATTAAAATTAAATTCTTTTTTAAAATATTTGATTGGTATATATAATTTGCGGAATCATTATGGAACTTAATTTATACTTAATAAAAATTAACTTAAAATTACAATTCTTTTATATTTTTACATTTTAATTTAATTAATTAAATGAAAATATAAAAAATATATGTTTTAATTTTTATAATTATTTTTCATTTTAATTTTAATTTCTAATTAATTATATGAAAAAATAAAATATTAATTAATAATATAAAAATATAAATTAAAGCATCCCGATAAGTACATAATAAAATTAAACATTTACCTTTTAACAAATAATCATTTTCATTCTTAAAAAGAAAAATTATTGATTCCCTTAACTGTAGAAATTAAATTTCCTAATTTATAGAATATAATAAAAAATGAGTTTTTAGGGACTGTAGTAAATTAAAATTCATTATTAATTATAAATAATTTCTAAATTCAATTATCATTATTTAATATTATTTAAACCATTTAATTTTATGTAGTGTAAAAGTATTTGTTTATTAATAATTTATATTTTAAAATTTTAATAATCTTATAAAATACATATTTCATATTTAATTAATAATTTATATAAATTAATTTGGATAATAAATATTAAACATATCAAACTCAAGCTAAGTTAAAATAAACTTGTAACGAGTAATATGATAAACTAATATTTTCGACATCATAATATCATCAGTTATCACTAACAAATAATCGCAGCTAAATCTTTTATGCCCCATTTGCTTGGAAATGGGAATTTTGGCACTAGTTTTACACTTTATTATACCCATGGAACACTTTTGCTACAAACCAAAGCTGTGACCTTGTTTCATTAGACGATACCCCATTCTTTCCTGAGCTCATTCTTTAGACCTGCAAGTTGATTCTCCGGCAGAATCACATTAACTGTCCTACCAGCACCTCTCTTGTCGCTGCCGTTACCCTTCCTAGGAAGCACAAGAACAGCTCCTTCATCACCAACGCCTTTGATGGTATAATATGCAAAAACAGGTTTATGTCCTTTCAATTCCAGCCCATAAATATCTGCTTGTTCCAAATTCACAAATGTCAAATTTGTTCCATATACCATATACTCTCCCTTGCCACTCTCAATTGTTTCTTCAATCAGACTATTTTCCTCTTCTTGTTTCTCTGCAATCAATGCTGCCAATTCTTGTAAATCGCCTTTCGCCGGGTTGATATCTGTTCTAGCAATGCTAAACACTATCTTGTTGCTTGGAACTTCATTCTCATCCGTTTCACTAGTGCGAGAAATTCTTGTACAAAATGTCACAATTCTTGGTCCTGAATCTCCCCTGACTTTGGATAAAGATTTCCATATCATTGCAGAGATGACTTCGAAGTGCGAGATCTTTACCGGCTGGACTAGACTGGAAATGTTTGATACTATGTCGTCTAGCTGTTTTCCGGTGAAATGGAAATAGTGAGTTTCCATTTTACAGTTATTGGTAGTTAGCCAGTAGTCCCCAACTGGATCGACCCGTTTTAGGGAAAATGGTTCCTTGATGATAGTTGAAAGTGGGAACTCAGGTTTCTTGGGGCGCGGCAGGGGCAGAGACTTGGATGGCACATGACCTTTCATGGATTGGCCCCACATGTTGATGAAGGTTGAAGCTGAGAATGGATCCCCAAGAACATGAGCCCAGCTGAGTCCCACAGACATGCCTCCACACTTGAACCAAGTGAACTGATGATCAAATTACAAAAATAAAAAATAATACTAATTAGATTTCATTTTTTTTAAAAAAAAGAACAGAAACCCTAAAATTTGGTATATGAAACATATTCTTGGAAAAATTAATTATGCAGAAAAATAAGAGCTGACAGATTAGAGATGTCTGATGTGCTTTAATATGAAAATAAATAATATATCTGTTCATAGAAGTAATGGTTGATGGGCAAAAAGATGGCAGCAAATTGCTTTCCCTTTCATAAATCCAGATTCAACAAGCATTATTTGGTAATTAGTAACCATGATTAAATATCTATTATTGTTTTAAAATTTTATATTTCATCCTACCAGCTAGGATGGGACACCTTCAAGAGTGAATTGCCTGGCTTATTTTTGCATGGGATCACATAATTAAATTAAATTTCGTTAATATTTCTTTATTCTTCTTATCTTCTCCCTTCATAATTAAACATAATCCAACTGGGAAAAAAAAGATATATAAAACAGAACATTAATTAATTACCTGAATATAGACGAGGGGAGAGAATCCTAAATCAGGGCCCAGAACTTGATCATGAGCAAGAAAGCTATCCACAGAAAAATGATGATCATTATTCCTTGCCAGCAGCAACTCTTCTATGGTTTTCTCACAGTGTGCTTCAACAATCCGTACACCCCCATCGTTACACTTGATGAAAGGTCTGCCTGTTTCAGATCTCCGAATCCTCCCTGAGGCGGTGTAGAAGAGAGCTAGCCAGGGAAACATTGGCTTCTTCAAGTCATAAATGGTGAGACCTTCAACTGCTTCAGCTGAGAAAAAGTATACACCTCTAATGTAGTGGAGCTTCAAGGCCAACCCCATATTTGTGATTGGATGGTCTGCGTCATCGTCGCCAGTCTTCTCCGCCGGCACCACGGACGATATCCTAACGCCAGAGAGTGGGGTGTGGAGGGTAAGTGGTAACATTGTCATCAACCTGTAATAGGAAGAGAAGATAGGGTAGAGATATCGGAGAAGAGGGAAAGAGGACTTGGTTATATTAAGAGTATTAGGGTCTACGGACGGATAAGGCAAATTAAATACTTTGGATTAAATTCCATTCTGAATGTGGGGGAATGATTTTGGATATGTCATTCATTAAGGAAAAAAAGTAAAATCCATAAAAAAAAAAAAAGATGGGATCGTTGTGGAAAAAAGCACCGACTATTGAGTAGTTGCCAAAATGAATTACATGAGCAATTTAATTAAGTTTGTTGGAGGATGCGTTCTGTGTCCTTTAGCCAGTGGCGACATTACGTGCATGTTGCTGCGAGTCTCTTCTTTTAATTACGCTAATTAATAATAAAATTCTGTTTCCACTAGGTTGAAATTTCCAAATATTTTTATCATTTATATTATCTGACCTATAAATTTTAATAATTACATTAGCTAGTTCATAATTTATTATTTTGTCTATTAAATAATTCATCAGTCCATTTTTTCATAATGTAGAAAATTAGGAAACCCAGAATAATTCAACCTCCACATTATGCATATTTGCATCTCACTCTTGTCCTTTGCTGTTGCTGCTCACTCCCCTTTGTTTTGCCTGTAATAGCAAAATTTTAATTTCTTAACTTCCTAACTACTCCTGAGGGCATATTAATGTTGGTTGGGTTTTAATCTGAGGTCATAAGAGGGTTTTTTTTTTGAATTATAAAAATTAGTTTGAAATTTTGTTTTCTCTTCGAAATTTTAATTTATTGCCCTAATTAATTTGATTTTTATCATGAAGCAACTCTTAAATATATAGACCAACTGTGCAAATTGCAAAAATGTTGTGCTAATTATATTATATTAAACATATTAAACAAAGAGATACTAAAATCGCACTCAAAGTTATAAGATATCAAATTTGAGTCTAAGATGAATTTAAATTTTGTGCGTTAAATAATTGGCAACTACTGATTGGGACAACAAACTTGTTGACCCCGTGTAGCTCAAAATGAGCATTGATTTTGATGATAACAAAACTCAAAGAGAATCTATCTAACCCAACTTCAAAGTGATGTGTAGATTATTTGTCTTATTACTAAAGAATTCTTGAAGTTGCATCTAAGGAGAAAGGATACTCAAAGGCATTTCAAGACAAATTCAAGATGAGAAAAGGACAAGACTATGGAAGCCAAGACTCAAAGAAAATGTATGAAAGGCATAGTATTAATGAGTGAGTCTTAGGTCTTTTGTGAAAAGAATGAATGAGAATTTAGTCATATGGAGCTCAAAAATAAAATTTTATCTTCTGATTACTTTTTCTCATCATGACCTTGGATACTACTATTGAAATATTTTTTAAGGTCTAAATTATTTGACATTGCAAGTTGAGATATGCAGCTGTTGACTTAGTTTGCTAACTGGTTTGCTAAATTTTTCAGTTTGCTAATGAGTTTGCTAAAAAAGTTAGTTTACTAACCGCCATCGATCGATCCTAAAATTTCATTAGTTTGCTAATTTATCAGAGCTGCTCAACTTCGCACAAAAGGACAAAATAACGGCTATTTTGTCTTGGGCAGTGTGTGTAACGTTCCAAAAGGGTTTCAAACGGTCTAAAATAAATTGGGACTATAAATACACATTCTCTACTTCATTTACACTTGATGAAAGCCTACATTTGAACTCCAACATTGATTTTTCATTTATTGCTTTCATTCAAGAGCTTTAAAGATTTTGAGCTTCCATTGGCAAATCAACTCATCTCTTCTTTATAGTTTGATTTGTATTGAGTAAGAGTGAGTGTTACAATATTGAATTGCATTTAAGAGAGGTTGTACAAGCACCTATTGAAGCTTGAGAGAGAAAGTGCTTGTGATAGCACTTGTGAAGGTTTCAAGCTACCTTGTAAAAGCTTGGTGTTGAAAAGTTGTAAAGGGCTTTTGGTCTCTTGCCTTCAAAAGAGCAAATAGTGGAGAGAAGACTCAAAGAGGGTTCTTTGAGAGAGTGGATGTAGGCTAGTTAAGCCAAACCACTATAAAAATCATTGTGTTTGATCTCTCTAACCTTTACCTCCTTAATTTTGTGCAATTTAAATTTTACTTGCTATATATATGATATTGAATGTTGTTTGAATAAGATTGAATTGATGAATTTGAGTACATATTGAGTGACTTGAGAAACAAATTGTATATTGTATGATATATGCCTTGTTAGATATTGCCATATACATTGATTGAGGGTTGAATTGCTACTTAGGAACACATTTTTGAAGTGCATATTATTTTCAGTATATATAGAGTAGCACTTAGTTGAACAAAGCCATAATTTTTCATTAGGCTACAAGCAAGGGCCGAAAAATTGTTAAAGTCCAATTCACCCCCCTCTTGGACTATTTTTGGGACAACAAATTGGTATCAGAGCCTGGTTCTCTTGCTTAGGGTCTTACAACCTTAGAGTGATCCACAATGGCTAGTTCATCTAGTAATTCTGCCGGTATACCCGCACCATTAGTTGAAGGCTACTCAATCACTAGACCACCACTCTTTAATAGCACTAATTATTCATTTTGGAAAGTAAGAATGAGAAATTTCATACAATCTGTAGATATTGATGCATGGAGAATTATTAAAAATGGTCCACATGTTCCTCAAAAGAATGGTCCAAGAACTACAAAGGTTCCAAAACTTGAAGATGAATATGATGACAATGATTGGAAGAAAACTTCTATAAATGCTAAAGCTATTAATATTTTGCATTGCTCACTTGACCTTAATGAATACAATCGTGTTTCAGGATGTCAATCTGCTAAGGAAATTTGGGATAAGCTTGAAGTGACTTATGAAGGAACTGATGTTGTTAAAGAGTCCAAAGCAAACCTTCTTATTCGAGATTATGAGCTGTTTGAAATGAGGTCAGGAGAATCAATTGCGGATATGAGTACAAGGTTTATTGATCTTGTAAATCTTCTCAAAGCGCTCGGTAAAAGATTTGAGGAAGCTGAACTTATGAAGAAAATTCTTAGATCACTTCCAAAGTCTTGGGAAGCAAAGACAACAGTTATCCAAGATACCAAAGATTTCAAAACATTCACCTATAATGAACTCATTGGTTCTCTCATTGCACATGAGATGGTATACAAGAAAGATGAAGTTGAAAATGAGCAAAAGAAGAAGAAAATCATTGCTCTCAAGTCAAATAAGGATGAAGATAAGAAGAAAGGAGTTGCATTCAAAGTTGACTCAAGTGACAACTCAAGTGCTTCGAGTGAAGATGATGATGAAATGGCTATGCTTGCAAGAAAATTTAAAAGAGCTTTCAAGAAAGGAGGAAGCAAATACAAGAAATTCTTAAAAAAGTATACTCCCAAGGATAAACACTTCAGAGATTTAAAAGAAGAAATTGTATGTTATGAGTGTCACAAACCTGGAAATATCAAGCCCAGATGTCCATTGCTCAAAAAGAAGAAAGGAAAAGAAGATAGGAGCAAGAAAGCTATGAAAGTAGTATGGAGCAACAGTGAAGAATCTTCAAATGATGTGTAACACCCCAAATTTTATTATTTATGAGTATTTTTGGTATTTTAATTTTATTTGAATTTTAGGAATTTTTTTGAGATTTTTCGGATTTTAAAAATCGGGTTCGATTTTCCAAAAATATAAACTTTGATGATTTTTAAAAATTAATTTAAAGACCACGTGGCAAAACTAAAAATATATTTGGAGTCTACGTATTTTTCTGAGTTTTCGAATTTTTTCTAATTTTGGACCTCGTTTTGGTCCGAGGCGAGTAAAATTCAAAATTTTGTATTTCGAATCGAACCGGCCGAATCGAACCGGACCGGATCGGACCGGTCGAATCGAACCGGCTCCCTTTCCTTTTTCTTCTCCCGCGCGCGTCGTCCCTCTCTTTTCTCTTTCTTTTCTCTCTCCTCCTCCTCGCTGCCGTCGCTCCGATTTCTCGGCCAACCGCCGATCCGGCCACCGATTGGACCGGGTCTTGTGTCTAAAATCATCTACTCGGCGAGAGCTTTCCATAGACACCAAGAACGCCGAAATCCATCAAGCGGTTTGTCCGATTTTTGCTCGGGAAGATTTTAGCCCATTTCGACTTTTGAGCTAGATTTCTCAAAAAACGTGAATCCCACGAGAAAACCGAGGCCACCAAAGACGCTCCATTCGCCGAGAGCTTCGCAACGACATAAATTTCAAATTTTTCCGACACCGCTTTTGGTGGGTCCCACTAACCGCAGTTGTAATTTCGAGCATTAAATGAGCTTAGAAAATTCTGAAAAATTTATGTGCTAACCCCGTGTTATGGGCTTCGTAGGTATCCTCGATTCGCGAAATTCGACGATTGACCGGTGCGCAAATTTCGTGCCGATGGACCGTGACCGGAAAAGTCTCCGAATTGGGCCGAGGTTTTGGCTAGCCCCCCATTGTCAGACGTCCCGAGCGCGTCCCCGAAGTCGGAATCGGCAAAGGTAAACCCGAACCTAGTTTTTACGTAATTTTCTAGTGCTTAAATAGGATTAAAAATCCATAAAATATTCGTGGTAGCTTAGAAAATTACGATTCTTTTTGCAATAGCTTAGTAATATTGCTAAGGACCATGGGCAAAGTTTTATAATTTTTAGAGCTTGTTTGGGCGCTTTTGCAAAAATGATCAATAATAAGGACTAAATTGAAATTTTGCGTATTGTGATGGATGATTGATTTGATGGGCCCAGGAGGGGCTGTGTGATATGATTGAACTGTTGATATATGGATTGTGAGTATAGAAGTGCGTTTTTAGCCCTTTTGCAAAGTTGGGTAGGTCCTAGGTATAGGGAGACTCACGGATTTTCGCACGACTTAGGACGTAATTGGTCTTTTTCCTTATTTGTATTGAGTCGATTGTATTAAATAAATGTAATATGATTGTCGTGAGCAGACCTTCTTCCTCCGCCCACCGCCACAAGTAATTTGTCGTCAAGTCCGTGAGTAAAATATTAATTTTAATTGTAATTTCGATATTATTATATGTTCAAGATGCCCATGCATCACTTATATGCATATATTTATTTAGTTAAACTCTAGGCACGAATTATGTTGCATTCATAATCATAATGTGCCATGAATGTTATTGTGGTAATTTGGAGCGAAGCGTGCGTTGGCGTGCGTGTGATGTGGTGTGGACTATGGATAGGGCCGGCGATCACGGCTTGAGTAATTCATTGGGACCCGATCCTTCGAGGGGTAGTCACGGCTTGAGTAATTTGGGACCCTCGATTTGGTTATTAAGTGGAAGTCCGAGCTTGAGTAATTACCGGCACCAAGTTGGATTTAAGAGAGTCAGATAGGGATCGGCTCCCATATGTTATGATTGATTATAGTGGGTGTGTGAGTGCTCCAAATTACCTTTTTGATGTTATGTTGTGTAAATTTTGTGTATGTTGCATTTAACTCTAGATGTTGCATTAGTTTCAGATAGTTATAGAGATTATAGTTAAGATTGATATTTTACTCTCTGAGTCGAACGCTCACTCCTGTTCAAAAAATTTTACAGGCCACAGGAGGATATTTTGTTCTGGGTTAACCTGCCTTTTTACCTCGCAGGTTGTTTATCAATATTGTGTAATTTTAATTACTCCTAGAATTTCCGCATGTGTTAGCAGTAATTATTTGAAATTGGTCTGTAATATTATATTCATGTTGGACCTGTAAACTTAATATTTTAAGTCTGTTTGATGGATTGGATGAGGGAGCTGAGCTCCCATTTATTATTATGTTGATGAGTATGTGGAGGGTGAGCTGAGCTCCCCAATGGATTGTTTATTGTGTTTACAGGTCGGGTGAGTCGAAAACTCCCCGTTGGAAAGTCCATTTTATGGCCGGACTCTGTCCGTTTGTTTTCTTGATATTGGGCCCAAATGGGCCTTAGAGTTGGGTTAATGAATAGTTAAGGCTTACTACGGGCCTCGGGGGCTTTAGGCTGGCCCGGGTCCTAGTGCCGGTCCGGCCCATAGGTTGGGTCGTGACATGATGAATCAAGTGACAAAGAGGCTGCTCTTCTTTGTATGATGGCACTTGAAGAGAAAGTCGAAAGCTCACAAAAGGAAGAAGAAAGTGACAATGAGGTAAACTCTTATGAATCTCCTAATGTAGAAGAACTTGAACTTGCATTTGCTAGAGTATATGATGAGTATAGAAATTACAAGAGAAAATGCAGTAAAATGAATTTAGAGATTGAATCATTGAAATCACAAAATATTGCCATGTCCAATGTGTATAAAGAAAATGAATTTTACAAAGGACAAATTGCTTTGTTTAAAGAACTAGACTTAGAGTTGAAATCCTCAAAAGAAACTTGTGAAATGCTCATTGAGAAAAATAAAGTTCTTGAAGCTAAAGTAGAGTCTTTGACAAATGACTTGGCAAAATTTACAAAAGGAAAAGAAACTCTAGATGTACTTCTTGAAAACCAAAGAATTTCAAATGAGAAATATGGAATTGGTTTTGATGGTTTCATGAACTATGACAAGTACAAGAATCATTTCATTAAAGCATCTACATCCTCCTTGCCTAATGTTACATGTTATTATTGCAATAAAAGAGGTCATATGATTAGTTCTTGTGCACTTAGAAAAGGTCATCTTAAGGTAAAGAAGGTATGGGTACCAAAGGGAACCTTACCTAAGGTCACTAACCCCCAAGGACCCAAAGTTGCTTGGGTACCTAAAGTTTAATGATTAAATTTCAGGTTTGTTTCAAAGGGATGAAGGAAAGTGAAAAATGGTACATAGATAGTGGTTGTTCAAAGCACATGACTGGTGAAAAGGACAAGTTTTCAAAAATCACAATGAAAGATGGAGGATATGTAAAATTTGGAGATAAAGGAAAAGGAAAAATAATTGGAAATGGCTCAATTGGAACCAAACCTTGTATTGAAGATGTATCACTTGTTGAAAGTTTGAAATACAACTTGCTAAGTGTAAGCCAACTCTGTGATAAAGGTTTTGAGGTAAAGTTTACTTCTTCTTTGTGTACAATCAATAACTTAGATAATGATACATTGTTCATTGCTAATAGATCCAATAATGTTTACTTGCTTGACATGAATAATTTTGAAACTAATCATGGTACATGTATAGTATCTCTTGATAACTCTAGTTATTTGTGGCATAGAAGACTAGGTCATGCAAGCATGCATACACTCTCAAAATTGTCTAAGAAAGAACTTGTTAATGGTCTTCCTAAGATTAAGTATGAAAATGAATTTCAATGTAGAGCTTGTGCACTAGGAAAGCATACTAGAGCATCTTTTAAATCTAAAAATATTGTGTCTACCACTAGGCCATTAGAATTGCTTCATCTTGATTTATTTGGACCCGTAACTCCTACTAGTCTTGGTGGAAAGTCATATGCTTTAGTTATTGTTGATGACTATTCAAGATATACATGGACATTTTTCCTTGCTCATAAAGATGAAACTTTTGAAAAATTCACCTCTTTTAGTAAAATGGTTCAAAATGAAAAAGGCTTTTGCATCTCATCTATAAGAAGTGACCATGGAACTGAATTTGAAAATCATTTGTTTGAGAAATATTGTGATAAACATGGAATTAATCATAATTTTTCAGCTCCTAGAACACCACAACAAAATGGGGTAGTGGAAAGGAAAAATAGGACTTTGCAAGAAATGACTAGAACTATGTTGAGTGAAAATAATTTGCCAAAATACTTTTAGGCTGAAGCTGTTAATACATCTTGCTATGTGTTGAATAGAGTTTTGATTAGACCAATTTTGAAAAAGACCCCCTATGAGCTATGGAAAGGAAGGAAACCAAATATCTCATATTTCAAAGCATTTGGTTGTAAGTGCTATATTTTAAATAACAAGAAGGATAACTTGAAGAAATTTGATGCTAAATCCGATGAAGGAATCTTTCTTGGGTATTCAACAAAGAGTAAAGCCTATAGAGTGTTTAATAGAAGAACTTTGGTTATTGAGGAAACTATTCATGTTTTGTTTGATGAGACTAACCCTTCTATTAGAAGGAAAAATGCTTGTGATGATAATAATGAGCAGATTTTTGGAAAAGAAAATTCAATATCAAGTTAAGAAATGGAACAAGTTGATGACAAAGATGAGGAAACTCAAGGAGAAACTACAATAGATGTCCATGATGCCAATGAAGATCAAATTAATGAAGAAATGCCAAATTTGGAAGAATTACAAGTAAATGAGCCCCAACATGAAGATTTACCTAAAGAATGGAGATTCCATAGAAATCATCCTCAAGAAGACATTATTGATGATCCATCTCAGAGGATGATGACTAGAGCTCAATTGAGAAGATATTTTGGTAATGTTGCTTTTGTTTCACAAATTGAACCTAAATGTTTTGAAGATGCTCAAAATGATGAAAGTTGGATTCTTGCTATGCAAGAAGAACTAAATCAATTTGAGAGAAATAAAGTTTGGAATTTAGTGCCTAAACCAAAAGATCATTCAATTATTGGTACTAAATGGGTTTTTAGAAACAAAATGGATGAAAAGGCAATGTTGTTAGGAACAAAGCTAGACTAGTGGCTCAAGGCTACAACCAAGAGGAAGGGATTGATTTTGATGAAACCTTTGCTCCGGTTGCTAGAATTGAGGCTATTAGGATGTTGTGTGCCTTTGCATGTTTCAAGGATTTTATGTTTTATCAAATGGATGTCAAGAGTGCATTTTTAAATGGTTATATTGATGAGGAAGTGTATGTTGCACAACCACCAGGCTTTGAAAATCATGAGCATCCAAATCATGTTTATAAACTCACTAAAGCTTTATATGGTTTAAAGCAAGCTCCTAGAGCATGGTATGAAAGGCTTAGTAAATTCCTTTTACAAAATGATTTTCAAAGAGGAAAAGTGGATACAACACTTTTTGTTAAGAAGCATCATGATGATATGCTCATTGTGCAAATTTATGTTGATGATATAATTTTTGGTGCTACTAACGAATCTCTTTGCAAGAAATTTTCTAAGATTATGCAAAATGAATTTGAAATGAGCATGATGGGTGAGCTCACATTCTTCCTTGGACTTCAAATTAAGCAAATGAATGATGGCATCTTCATAAATCAATCAAAGTACATCAAGGATATGCTAAAGAAATTTAAGATGGAAGATTTGAAGAGTATGGGCACTCCTATGAGTTCAACAATCAAAATTGACAATGATGAAAAAGGTAAAGAAGTGGATACAAAGCTTTATAGAGGTATGATTGGCTCTCTTTTGTATCTTACTGCATCTGGGCCAGACATACACTTTAGTGTTTGCTTGTGTGCAAGATTTCAATCATGTCCAAAAGAATCTCATCTAAGTGCAGTTAAAAGGATTTTTAGATATCTTATTGGCTCACAATCAATTGGTTTATGGTATCCAAAGTGTGAATCATTTAATCTTGTTGGCTATAGTGACTCTGATTTTGCTGGAAGTAAACTGGATAGAAAAAGTACTTCAGGTACTTGTCAATTTCTTGGTCTTGCACTAGTTTCTTGGCACAGTAAGAAACAAACTTCAGTAGCTTTATCTACAAATTGAGGCGTAATATATAGTCACGGTAGTTGTGTTGCTCAAATCTTATGGATAAAACAACAATTGGAAGATTTTGGTTTAAAATATAACCTTGTCCCAATTAGGTGTGACAACACAAGTGCCATAAACTTGGTCAAAAATCCAGTCCAACATTCAAGAACTAAACATATTGAGATCAGACATCATTTTATTAGAGATCATGTTCAAAATGGAAATATCAAAATCGAGTATGTTGCCTCTGAAAATCAACTTGCTGACATTTTTACAAAACCTCTTAATGAAGAAACCTTTTGTAGAATTAGAAGGGAAATTGGTATGTGTGAACCACTTGCTTAAAATTTAAGTCATAAAAAATTTCATGTTTTACATCTTGTTTAATGCGTGTGTGATTTGCTGTGATATAAGTTTGCTAAGAAATCTTTAAAGAATATTAGCTAACTTGTTTGTGTACTCGTAAAATTAGTTTACTAAGTTGTATGCTAATATTGCGTGACTAAAATTAGTTTGCTACATCATGTACTGTTCAAATTTCAAACCGAAAGGTGATTGTTCTTGAAATTTTCTGCGTGTCCACTAATGCATTTATCTTTTCACATTTGATATCATACTTTCAGTGTTGTGTCAGACATATAGAAATGTTTATTTGTGCATATAAGAGATAGATAGACTTGTTTGAAACATAAAATAAAATAAAATAAAAAGGTGAAAGAAAACAGGTTCAGAGAAAGTACACTGAAATAGAAAAGCGCGGGACTCAAGAGGACTTAAATCCTTTGCCACACGAAACCGCCACCTTCTCTCCTCTGCATTGGTTCACAACACCATACCACTAAAACATACCCATTTTCTTCCCGACAAAATTGATCCAAACCCATCAGACTTCTTGGCTCTCCTTCTTCTCCACTCCTTACACACCGAAAAACCAGTGTTCAAATTCACCATTTCTTTTCTTCTCGTCAATGGCTCGTGCTAAACGGAAGTCTCCTATTGCTGCGGCTGCTTCGTCTTCTTCATCAGCCTCCGACGACATCCCTGTCACCACATTACGAAAGAAATTGAGGGGAAAGAAGAAATTACCTGAATCGAAATCAACCAGTGCCTCTTCCGACCCATCCAAGGATGTTGAACCCACTGCATCAGCACCAGAAAAGAAAAAGAAGCGGCAAATGCGAAAGATTGGTACCCAACGCAAAAATGGGGCTGCCCAATCTTCGGGCTCAGTGGATAAAGCACTGTTAGATTGCAAATTTATCAAATGGGAGTACTTCAATCAGGTAAACTTTCAATTTAAAGAGATTTTTGAGTTTCAAGGATGGATGGATGTGTGTGAATGTACAAATGAGTATTACCCTAGGCTTGTTCAAGATTTTTATAGGACTTTACGAATAGTTGATGATGAAGATAAATTTGAGGTGATTTTGAATGACAGTGTATATGGTGTCTCCGTTGAAATGATAGCTACGGCTTTAAACTTACCTAATGATGGAAATAAAATTTCCACACATAAGGATGTTGCTAGGGTGGCAGGCTTTAATTTGGTTGAATTTGAAAACGAAGTGTTCCCTGCTAACACTGCAATAAATGAAAAGTCCACTAGCACAAAAGCTCTTCAACATTTCAAAATCATTCACAATATGGTGAACTACATTTTCTGTCCTAAATCTGGTAGCTATGGTTATTTGAGTCACCTGGACATGTGTATTATGTGGCACATTGTTAACAAAGTAAGGATGAATTTGGCTTATTTAATTTTCAAGAACATGTGCAAAGCTTATGGAATTGGAAAACTGCCTTATGCACATCTCTTGACTACTGTGTTTAAAGAGCTAAATGTAAATGTTTCTAAGGAAAGCTCTAGGACTGATTTGATTGTGCTTCGAGAAATACACTCTGACACTGATGGAAGAAAGAAACGGTTTGAAAAGGGTGGTTCTTCCTCAGCTAAGGTTGGTTCCGATTCTACAAATGAATTTATGAGTGAGCTTCATTTTTAGTTTACTAGTCTGTTTGCTACTATTGATTTTTAGTTTGCTACTGCACACCTTACTGCATTTAAATTTGGGCTAACATGATTCTTTTTGGGTTCTTTTGTCCTGTTTCCTTTTTGATTGATGACAAAAAGGGGGAGAATAGGATGGATATGGACATGTGAATATGATGGATATGTGTGTGAATATGTGTTGATACTTGTGTTGATGGATATGTGTTTATACTGGTGTTTATATTTGAGAATTTTGAATATGCTTTATAGCATAAATTCAGGGGGAGCTTATAATAGATTTCTTGGAAATTATGTGCATATATTTAGGGGGAGCATTTTCGGTATACTATACTTGAATTTACATACTCACATAAACTTTCACACACTTTTATCTTTGATTGTTGATTCAGTTGAGTTTTGTCATCATCAAAAAGGGGGAGATTGTTGACCCCGTGTAGCTCAAAATGAGCATTGATTTTGATGATAACAAAACTGAAAGAGAATCTATCTAACCCAACTTCAAAGTGATGTGTAGATTCTTTGTCTTATTACTAAAGAATTCTTGAAGTTGCATCTAAGGAGAAAGGATACTCAAAGGCATTTCAAGACAAATTCAAGATGAGAAAAGGACAAGACTATGGAAGCCAAGACTCAAAGAAAAGGTATGAAAGGCATAGTATTAAGGAGTGAGTCTTAGGTCTTTTGTGAAAAGAATGAATGAGAATTTAGTCATATGGAGCTCAAAAATAAAATTTTATCTTCTGATTACTTTTTCTCATCATGACCTTGGATACTACCATTGAAATATTTTTTAAGGTCTAAATCATTTGACATTGCAAGTTGAGATATGCAGCTGTTGACTTAGTTTGCTAACTGGTTTGCTAAATTTTTCAGTTTGCTAATGAGTTTGCTAAAAAAGTTAGTTTACTAACCAGTTTACTGACTGATCCTAAAATTTCATTAGTTTGCTAATTTATCAGAGCTGCTCAACTTCGCACAAAAGGACAAAATAACGGCTATTTTGTCTTGGGCAGTGTGTGTAACGTTCCAAAAGGGTTTCAAACGGTCTAAAATAAATTGGGACTATAAATACACATTCTCTACTTCATTTACACTTGATGAAAGCCTACATTTGAACTCCAACATTGATTTTTCATTTATTGCTTTCATTCAAGAGCTTTAAAGATTTTGAGCTTCCATTGGCAAATCAACTCATCTCTTCTTTATAGTTTGATTTGTATTGAGTAAGAGTGAGTGTTACAATATTGAATTGCATTTAAGAGAGGTTGTACAAGCACCTATTGAAGCTTGAGAGAGAAAGTGCTTGTGATAGCACTTGTGAAGGTTTCAAGCTACCTTGTAAAAGCTTGGTGTTGAAAAGTTGTAAAGGGTTTTTGGTCTCTTGCCTTCAAAAGAGCAAATAGTGGAGAGAAGACTCAAAGAGGGTTCTTTGAGAGAGTGGATGTAGGCTAGTTAAGCCGAACCACTATAAAAATCGTTGTGTTTGATCTCTCTAACCTTTACCTCCTTAATTTTGTGCAATTTAAATTTTACTTGCTATATATATGATATTGAATGTTGTTTGAATAAGATTGAATTGATGAATTTGAGTACATATTGAGTGACTTGAGAAACAAATTGTATATTGTATGATACATGCCTTGTTAGATATTGCCATATACATTGATTGAGGGTTGAATTGCTACTTAGGAACACATTTTTGAAGCGCATATTATTTTCAGTATATATAGAGTAGCACTTAGTTGAACAAAGCCATAATTTTTCATTAGGCTACAAGCAAGGGCCGAAAAATTGTTAAAGTCCAATTCACCCCCCTCTTGGACTATTTTTGGGACAACAAAACTGTACCGTGTCTCCTTTCCTTTGAATGGTAACAAAGCAATGGCAGTGGCGTAGGAGTAAGTCTTCACACCAGCATTGGCCAGAGATAGGAACCCGCCAAAGCCAAGTAGAAGCTTCCAAGCAAATCGACTTCCTAGGCAACGGCCGAGAACTAGGATCCTTCTGGACTTATTGAAGAGCAAAGGCCAATAAGCTAGAGGACCAGAGACAGGCAGTGCTCTAAGGGACCGAATAGCCACTACGGATACCAAAATGTCCCAGAGAATACCTTGTCCTAGAAACTCAAGGAAACCACCTACATGTAATAACCATAACACATTGGGAAGAATAACAACCAAGAACACAGAAAATAACTGCAGCCACAAGAGCCTTCTTCTGTAAAGTGCCTGTTGCTTCATCAACTAAAACCTATTTACAACCCAAACAGTGGCTAGAGAGGAAACCCACACACTGAGTAAGAAAGCCGCTTTATGTGACATAGCAAAGAGTGGAAAATTTAGGAGGAGAAAAAAAAAAACTACTGCAAAGGGAGAGCATCTCTCTTTAACAGAGGAAAGAGAGAGAGCTATGATACTTTGGGCTTGCATTGGAGCATCTCATCAAACCAACAAACAAATTAAGAATTAAGATTTTACCAATTTAATTTGACCCAACAACTTTTTGTGGCTTTAATTAACATAATTGCCACCAGAAACACAAGTAATATTACATGTAGATTAGTAGATCAGAATTCTATATATGTTCATGTGCTCTTCTGATCACAATTGCAATTAGTTTATTGACATTTTTTAATTTTATTTATAATTTTAATTTCAATTTAAAATTCAGGGTGGTCTGTAAATGCGGCATATGATGTATATATGATCAAATCATAATAAGATTGATTTATATATATATATATTATATTTTAATAAAATTAATTAATTAATTCTCATATTTTAAAAAACATAATAATAAGCCTCTATAATTTGATTTTCTAGTCCTCTATGTTAATTTTTTTATACTAAAATTGCCGTAACCCCATTCTCCTTATTTGTCTTTTCATTTTTTTTTTCTACACCTACACTCTTTTCTTCTTTCACATAAAGTAGTCTATACAGTAAAATTTTCATTTTCATTTAAGAATATTTTTTTCGAAGTATTATGTTTTCAAAATATATGAAATAATTAATTAATTTTATTAAAATAGAAAGACTAAATAATAATATTTTATAAAATACAAAGATAAATTAATTAATTTTATTAAAATAAATAAATTAAATAATAATTTAATTAGTATTGATTCATAAAAATTTTGATAAAAAATAAATATTTAATAAAAATAAAATATAAATATTAAATAATATTTTTTTAAAATATAAAAATTAAATAATTAATTTTATTAAAATATAAAAATTAAATAATAATTTTTTTAAAATTAAATCATAATTTTTTTATATTAATTATTTTCTTGTTGCATATCTCTCTCTCTCTCTCACATATATTGATGTTTATCCGTGTTGATGATAATGAAAAGTCTTAAATTTTAATGGATTAGACACTTAGACTTCTAACGCCCAACAAATAGGCGGTTGCATTAATTGTTTAAGATGACGTTATTAATTAAGAAAAACAATATGTATTACCAAATCTTTCTTTGAAAATAAAAATTAATTTTCTTATTATGATAAATTCTAATTTTAAACAAAATTTTATAATTCATATTAAAATATTATATGTTTTAAAAAATAAAGTGATAAGAATTGTGCTTAGTCAAATCTCTCTTTCCATAATTTATTAAGTACTTTGCTCAAATCAAGCATCAAATTTTATTTATTTTTTTTTTATGAATTTAAACTTGAGAAAATTTTTATTTAAAGTATATTTATATATTAATAAACTCCGCCTAAGTAGTTTGCGCTTAGCCGGTCCCAAGCCCGGGTAAAGGAGGAGGGTTGCGGTAGGTGACAACCAGCGTAAAAATTTCGTCACACCCTATGATATGGATTCAAATGATATAAACGTTGGGGCGTCCTCTACTAACGACGCGCTACATCGGAGCCCGGGTGTAGTGATAAATATGCAAGGGTGTAGGGCGTTCACCGAAAGCGACGCCATACCGCGCCGGTGTGGTGTTAAGTGAGCAAGGGTTCCCACATCATGGACGGGTGTGGGTAAAGAAGTTAGTCCATAGGACAGATAGTAGAACAAATAGTGGAACAGAACACAAGATAGATATAGAAAACAATAGAAGATATCATAGAAGGAGACCAATTAGGAAGGAGCAGGATAGGAGGAGGATCAGGGTTGGTACTTGGAATGTTGGATCACTTACAGGAAAATTAATGGAGCTTGTGGATACCTTGGAAAGGAGAAGGGTGAATATTGCTTGCATTCAGGAGACTAAATGGGTAGGAGAGAAAAGTAAGGAAGTGGGTAATTCAGTACAAACTGTGGTTTACCTGAAATGAGAGATATAATTTCGTAGTTGTTATAATCATAGACAGAACATTGAAAGACGCAGTAGTAGCTGTGAAAAGAGTAGGAGATAGAATTATACTAGTAAAGCTAGTACTAGAAGGAGAAACAATAAATATAGTTAGTGCTTATGCCCCACAAATAGGACTAGATAGTGAGAGTAAACAAAGGTTTTGGGAAGATATGGATGATTTAATGCAAAGCATACCGAATGAAGAGAACGTTTTCATTGGTGGAGATTTGAATGGACATATAGGAAGTGATAGGCAAGGTTATGAGAATGTTCATGGAGGTTTTGGTTTTGGCAGTCGAAATGAGGAGGGAAAAAGCATCCTGGATTTTGCTATGGCATACGACATAATATTAGCAAATACCTACTTTATAAAAAGAGAGTCACATTTAGTGACTTTCAAAAGTGGGCAACCTAGAAGCCAAATCGACTTCCTCTTAACCAGGAAGACAAATAGAGCTCTATGCAAGGATTGCAAGGTCATTCCAGGAGAGGCTTTAACAAGTCAACATAGGTTGGTGGTCTTGGATGTCAAGTTTAGGAACAATTCAAGTAAGGTTAGAAGAAATAGTGTAGCTCGAACAAAGTGGTGGGAGTTCAAAGGAGTAAAGCAAGTGAAGTTCAAAAATGAGCTTCTCGAGTCCGAAGTATGGAAGCTAGATATGGAGGCCAATGATATGTGGATACAGATGGCATCAAAGATTAGAGAAGTAGCTAGAAAAGTACTTGGAGAATCTAAAGGACATGGACCACCCTCAAAAGAGAGATGGTGGTGGAATGAGGAAGTACAAAAGGCAGTGAAGAGAAAAAGGGAATGGTATAAGAAATTACCTAAATGTGATAATAATGAGGCATATGAACAGTACAAGATAGCAAAGAAAGAGGCAAAAAAGGCAGTTAGTCAAGCAAGAGCACAGGCCTTTGAAAAGTTATATGAGAAACTTGGAACTAAAGAAGGGGAGAAAGATATTTATAGATTAGCAAGGAGTAGAGAAAGGAAATGTCAAGATCTCAATCAAGTTAGGTGCATTAAGGATAAAGAAGGAAAAGTGTTGGTGAAAGATGAGGACATTAAAGAAAGATGGAGAAATTATTTTAATGATCTCTTTAATAATAGTCAAAATGGTAATAGCGTGAATATAGATTATAGAACAATAGAAAAGAATGTAAATTATACTAGAAGGATTCGATCTTTAGAAGTAAAGGAAGCACTTAAGAGAATGAAAGTGGGTAAAGCCTGTGGACCCGATGAAATACCAATTGAAGTGTGGAAGTATTTGGGAGATATGGGAGTGGCATGGTTAACTAAATTATTTAATAAGATTCTAAACTCAAAGAAAATGCCTAATGAATGGAGGAAGAGTATTTTAGTACCTATTTTTAAAAATAAGAGAGACATACAGAGTTGCTCAAACTATAGGGGAATTAAACTCATGAGCCATACTATGAAGTTGTGGGAGAGAGTTGTGGAGCATCGACTACGTCATGATACTTCTATCTCTCTCAATCAATTTGGTTTCATGCCCGGTCGTTCAACTATGGAAGCGATCTTTCTCATTAGAAGCTTGATGGAGAAATATAGAGATGGGAAGAAAGATCTACACATCGTTTTTATTGATTTGGAGAAGGCTTATGATAGTGTTCCAAGAGAGATCTTATGGAATGTGTTAGAACAAAAGAGGGTATCTATTAGGTACATACAAGTATTGAAAGATATGTATGAAGGAGCAACTACTATTGTGCGCACAAAGGAGGGGACACAAGTGATTTTCCGATCTCAATTGGATTACACCAAGGATCACCATAAGCCCTTACCTTTTACATTAGTTTTAGATGAACTGACGAAACATATACAAGAGAGTATTCCTTGGTACATGATGTTTGCGGATGATATTGTTCTGATAGATGAGACACGAGAAGGAGTCAATAGGAAGCTAGAACTTTGGAGAAGTGCTCTAGAGTCAAAGGGTTTTAAGTTAAGTAGAACGAAGACGTAATACATGCATTGCAAGTTCGGTGAAGGCCAAACCGTGATAGGGAAGGAGTTAGTTTGAATGGGGTGGTACTGTCCCAAAGTAATCACTTTAAATATCTAGGCTCAGTCCTTCAAGTAGATGGGGGATGTGAGGAGGATGTTAGTCATAGGATTAAAGCCGGATGGTTGAAGTGGAGACGTGCCACGGGAGTTTTATGTGATCGTAAGATTCCCAATAAATTAAAAGGAAAATTTTACCGTACTGCCATACGACCGGCTATGTTATATGGTAGTGAGTGTTGGGCACTGAAAGAGTCGTATGCATCTAAGATAAGAGTTGCAGAGATGAGAATGTTAAGGTGGATGAGTGGCCATACTAGACTAGATAAAGTCCTTAATGAGAGTATCAGAGAAAAGGTAGGAGTGATGCCAATTGAAGATAAGTTGAGAGAAGGGAGATTGAGGTGGTTTGGTCATATGAATCGTAGACATACGGATGCTCCAGTTAGACAAGTAGAGCACATTAGGTTAGAGGATAGAAAGAAAAAAAGGGGTAGACCTAAATTAACTTGGAGGAGAGTAGTACAACATGACTTAGAAGCATTACACATTTCTGAGGATTTAACCCAAAATCGTTCAGAGTGGAAAAAGCGAATCCATATAGCCGACCCCAAATTTTTGGGATAAAGGCTTAGTTGAGTTGAGTATATTTATATATTAATAATTTAATTATAATAATTAATTATAATAAAATTTATATAAATCTCATTATAATTAATAATTATAATTAAATTATTATAAATATATCGATTTTATTATATAATTTTTTTATAATCGATCAATTATCATAAGCTATGTTATGTATTCAGCATGTTTAACCCTTGTGTTCAACTCAGAAACTGTAGACAATACTGCAGATCGACCTTTAAACTATAAATCAAAACATGTCACCTTCCAGAATATATATGTATATCATCTTCAAGAACAAATGTAAGAACTAAGAATACGACTGAACAATACTGCAAATCCATGCATATGTAAAAATTCTAACGGTGGGGGGGGGGGGGGGAGAGAGGAAATAAAGTGGAGTGCATTCAATTGGACCTTGAACTGCCTTTGCAATTCTAGGGAAGGTTTCAACGAACCTGAAGGGTAGCAGAGAGCAACCCCCCTGCCCATGGTTAAGAAAGAAAAATCAGTGGAAGAGAAAAGAGCTCAATGGAAAGAGGTATGCTTTCTGTGAGACGTGGAAGAAGGCAGGAAGAATAGACATCAACATTCATTCATGCATTGATTACATGAATCTCCTCATCCAAATCAAAATCAGTAAATTTTTTTTTTCACCTTTTTTTTAATTAAAAAACAGGCCTTGAAGCCCTTGTACTCTTTATTTTATTTTATTTTTTTTAATTATTGTGAGCGCTTATATTTTTATTTTTCTCATCCAGCCTTGTTTTAATAAATTTAATTAAAAATTATTAAATTCAACTAAAACAATTAAAAATAATTAAAAAATAAAAGTTGGATGTTAAAAATTAAAAAGTATAAGAATTAAAATTGTATTTTATTAAAAAATATATATTTTTTATTAGCTTCATACTAAAATAGAGGCTTCACAAATGAAATTGATATTAAAGTTCATTGATAATTAAAATGAGTTCTAGTAATTAATGTTAAATTGCATTATTAATTTCAATTTTAAATTCCATATGTATTTAAAAGAAAAACTCAACTCAATTCAAGTAAGTTTTTATCCCAAAAATTTGGGTTGGCTATATAGATTCTCTTTCTCCACTCTAAACAATTTTGAAATAAATCCTTGGAAATATGTAATGCTTCTAAGTTATGTTGTACTACTCTCCTCTAAGTCAGTTTAGGTCTATCCATTTTCTTTCTATCATCTAACCTAATGTACTCTATTTGTCTAACTGGAGCCTCCGTATATTTACGTTTTACATGATCAAACCACCTCAATTTCTCTTCTCTCAACTTATCCTCAATTGATATCACTCTTACATTTTCTCTAATACTCTCGGGACTTTGTTTAGTATGACCACTCATCTACCTTAAAAGCAAGAATTAGAAAAAAAAATTGGAAAATTAAAATGTTCTCATATAGAAGAGAATGCATGCATCATGCAGTCCCCTAAATATAGTGATTAGTAGTAATAATTAGTGATTGGTAATCGTTCCTCTAATAAATGCCATATTTACTACATTTCACTTAGTTTTTGTAACTCTCATAAGACGTCCAAACTCCAATAATCTCCATATCCTTCTCCTCCCTATAAGGATTATTCCATTTATCCGTGCACGCACTCTCTCGCTTACATGAAAATAGATAGAGTCTACCTTTTTAATGCACGAGGACTCGCTTTTATACGATTAAGGCAACACTAAATTTATTTGCTCCCGTGTACCATAGAATTTTCCCTCCCCATATATATTATAACAGCAACTCATCCCCTCTGTCATCTCTCCAAATCACCAATCCTCTCTCTCTCTCTCTCTCAAATGGATTCTAAAAGAAATGAACAACTAATGAACATTCCAAAGAAAGAGAATACACATGACACTGATTGCTTCTTCATGGATGAATCCTTTGAAAAGTAATTTTCTTCATCACTTATCCACTACTCCTGGAACATGGCAGTACGTAGAATAATTATAATGTTAAGTTTCAATTTTTTTACTTTTGTTTTTTGCTGCCATATATGCATGCAGACTTTCAGAACTGCCATCACTGGAGAGCATCTTGGAGTTCGATTCTATCTCTTTACCATATGATACCAATTTTGGGTTCGACGGATTTCAAGACCTGAACATTAATGATTACTTTTTGGGGAACAATTCTTGGGATGAAGATGTTGTAGTCGACGCAAAGCCTACCATAGACAACATTGTTAAGTGTGATGATGATTTTGGAGCTACTTCAAGCAAGGAAAAGGAAAAGAGGGTAGTAAGTGGAAGGAAGAGATCTGCTCCATTAGAATTGGTGGAGATTCGAAAGCACTTTGATGTGCCCATTACGAAAGCAGCCAAGAAAATGAAGGTGGGATTAACTGTTTTGAAGAAGAGATGTAGAGAACTCGGCATAACGAGATGGCCTCACAGAAAAATCAGGAGCTTGAAGTCTCTTATCAGCAATGTCAAGGTATATTTAATTTAATTTGGGTTTGTTTATGTATATGAGATCATAACTTGTTTGATGTAATTACTAAATGGGTGTAAATTAACATATGCAGGAGATGGGGCTGACTAATGAAATAGTGATGCTAGAGGAGCATCAAAGGCTTCTAGAGAAAAAACCAGATATGGAGCTGAATGATTCTACAAAGAGGCTTAGGCAGTCCATTTTCAAAGCAAATTACAAGAAAAGGTGCTTGGCAGCTCATCATGCTTGACTTTACCCTCTTGCTGATGTGTTTTTTCTTTTATTTCGTAAACAGGGAATAGAAAGGGGAAAACTTGCTGCTTTGAGGAAGCAGTTTTTTAGACATTTGGTGCGCACACATTGGGTATATTTTATATATGATATATATAAAAATATAGGCAGGGAATATAATTAGAATCAACGCTCTGTAGATGAAGGTATATATGAGTATTGGATACTGATTAGATTTTGCTAGGTGTTTTTAGTTATTAGTTAAGTTGATAAATTCTCCTTAATTTTGTTGAAATCTTTGCAGGATAATTAACTTCCATAATGCTAATCTTTTATTAAAGTCATCACCAGTGTTTTCACTGCAGTGGAAAATTAGTAAGAGCATGCCAATAGGGCAGTGAGATTAAGTCAAAGAAAGCATCTCAATTTCCTCTTTGTTATCAATCTTTCTACTCGCACTTTAACAGCAGATACAATAATATTTATCACTATAAATAATAAAAATTATTCCAATAAATTAAGTAGATATCATTATATTCATATTATCCCCATAGAAATAACCATATCATTGTTGCCAAAAATTATAGAGATAAATTATATGAGCTTGATAGGCAAATGGTTGAGAAAAGTATATGCATAATAATAGTTAATCGTATCAGTTGACATTTAAGCAAATTCATTAGTAATATTAAGTAAACATCAGATGATACTAAGTTGGCAGCATTTATCCAAATATTATTACATTATCAAATTAACTAAGCAGGAACTATTGTCTTCAACATTGTTCCTATATATACAAAATTTCAACCAAACATGGCAGGGGAATTAGAGCACACCACTTGGAATTGGACTTTACCAGGTCTAGAAGATCAAAAGTTGGCATTTGGTGATAAATTACTGGCTTATTATCTGTCTCAATTTCTCTGCTGCCTACGTCTCCATGGGACCACCTGCTTAAAGCTTTCATAGATGTTTGTCTGCAGTAACAAATTACAATAATTCATCATTAAACACCACTTTTAAACATCAAAAACCTGAAGAAACCAAATGACTCTCAAGAGAAATAACTATATTTACAAGCTTCCAAGGCGCACGCATTGTTTTGGAAATTTTTCAAGTGAAGTACTTCCCCAGGAATCAATCAAGAAAATCAATGGCTTCTGAGGAAGAAAGAACCATTAACCTTCCTTAATTACTAATTAGCACCATTTATAAATAGTGTTTTGCATTAAAAAAAAAAATAAAGAATTGGTACGCTTACCCACAAATGTGATCTTGTGGAAGAGAAACTCAAGAAGCTGGACTTCCTTCTAATCCTTGTGATTTTCACCTTTGTACTAAGACCACCATCACCACTATCAAAAACTGGGGAAGATGAAAAGTCAACACTGCCTTCAACAACCTCTTTATTCCTTCTAAAACTCCCCCACCGGCTAGACCCAAATATCATTCTCCCCTTATTTCCTCTCCTGCCCAGGTTCTCTAAGCTACTAAAGGACGACATTCCTTTCCCAAACGACAGCGACCTAGAGCGAGACCGAGAGTGACCCAAATAAGGTCCATCCAAGATAGTGGTAGGAGAGGGAAGGTTATTGACTTTGGCTTCACATAACAGCCTCGGAGGCAACTCTAGGCATCTTGCAGTCTTCGACTTGGGCTGCTGCTCGTTGGTGGTGGTGCAGGGTCGGGGCTTTCCTGGTGCTTCCTCCCACTGGAATGGAACTGAGGCTAAGGTATGGATAGGTGGAGTCGGTAACCCTTGTGGCTCATTTGACTTGCTTCGAAGCGAAAACAGGGGGAGCCTAGGTGTAGGACTTGCTTCAGAACCCATAGTTTTGAAAATTTTATCTTCTTTTCTGTGTCTAAACGATCATGCAGGAGTGATTCTCAATAGAAAATAGCAGATACCCAGTTGGTATTCTGAATTTCTGATGAGGATTATGAGGTTATTAGGTAGGTGTTGAAGAATCAAAGTTGTTCTTATAGGTGGAGAAAGTTTTGTTTTTTTTTTTTCCGGGTAGGTAGAAACAGAGAAATGGTGATGGTGTTGAATGTGAATGGTGAGGAAGGAGAGGAACGCTCCTAGCGCTTCTTCTTCACGAGTTTCTTTCTCACACGGCTGGGCAAAGGGAGGGTCCCACCTTGGTTTATTACTGTAACGATCATTAACGGTCAATTGTTTCTTCTCAAAAGTCATAGAAGGAGAAAATGAGAGAGAGAGAAAGACCAATCTTTATTTATTTATTTTTGATAATAAGACCAATCTTAATTAGCTACTTGTTTTCATTAATTAAGGTGATTAGATGCTAATGGGGACTGATGATTTTTGATGATGATAAGGTAATGGCAAGCCAATTGGATAATTGAAACCCTTACCTAACAAAAAATATTATCTAAGCCGGCCTTATTTAAAAAGAAAATTGTTTATTTTTCATTTCTCAATAGAAAAAATATTTAAAATATATTTAATTTTAATAATTTGTAAAGTAAAAATATGAAAAAATAAAAATAACAGATTGGAGCCATATCTATTATTCTCTAGCTAGTATGATTTTTAATTTAAATCCAATGACGTTAATGCAAGGATAATAATATTTCTTCTTTATTAATTATAATTTGATTTTCTTAATAAATATTTTAAAAGTAATATATTAAATACACCAATAAGCCAACAGACGCGTATGCTAAAGGGAAGTGGGAGTGGCTAAAAATGGAGAGAAATGCCACACCAACAAGTTGTCATCTGTTCATATGTGGAAAATGCCCAGAACTCATCACGTAATGAAAGGGATTGATGTCTACTATTACCATATTCATTAAAAATACCAATGAATTTTTTTTTTTTTAATAATTTCAAGTGACCCAAATTTTTTTTTTCATAATTTAATTATTTTTATGTACTAAAAAAATATAGGATTAAACATTTATTTTCTTCTAACTTATTACATGATTCGGTATTAAATTTGGTCCATACATTGTTTAAGAAAAATCAACAATGACGGATTTTGAGGTAAATTTAGTCTATTATATTTTTATTATAATAATATAATATGAATAAACTTAAGCCTAAAATCAATTCATAGATTGGTTAAGGATGGATTTAATTTTGAGTTTGTCATTGGCACAATTAGATTTCATTTAATTCTCGTGTTTAATTAAATTCAACTACTTTTATAAAATAGAAATACTAATTTGCACGACTCATTTACACTTTATAAAAAGAACCATAAAAAAAAAGGTAAATAATATGATTAATTTCTTTTTCTTTCTTTTTTTTTTTGTTTAAAGTTACTTTTAAAAGGTCATAATAACATATGAATTACAATACTACATGATAAGAGTAACCGTCTGCTTCTATGACTCTTATTATAAAATCGAAAAGGAACTCAAATTTAATTTAGGAAACATGTATCCATTTTTTTAATATAAATATTTGAAAATGTATTTTTCAAATTTTTAAAAATTAATTAAATTTTAAAAATAGCTTCACATTATTTTCCTTTGAGGAAATTACTAAAAAATATGAACTTTTAACATTTTTTTTGCAATTCTACCTTAAATTAATATATATATATATATATATATATATATATATATATATAAATTTTTATACTTTTTATGTTTGTCCAATTACACTCTACTGTCAATAAGGTCGATCATATTAGATGTACTTTATCCTTTAATTAACTCAATTAAATTCTAATTAAATAAAATAAAAAAAAATAAAACAAAAAGAAAATGACTTTGAAGTTTTTTTTATCAAAGCTTAGTTTAAGAAAAAAATTTTGATAAAAGATTACATTCAAATACCTCAATTATCAAAACCTTCTGTCTTTTATTTTATTATTTTATTTTATTTTATTTTATTAGACTTAATTAGGTTTAAATTAGGTTAATTGAAGTTAAAGACGTCTGACATGGCATTTTATTAGCTAATTAACTGATTTGTTGATGGTAAGGTGTAATTAGACAAATATAAAAAAAAATACAAGATTTATTTAGTAATTTTTAGTTTTAGATAATGTTGTCCCAAAGAAAGTAACCAAGAGGGGGTGAATTGGACACTTTAGACAATTTTTTAGTCCTTGCTCAAGACTTAATGAAAAATTGAGGCTTTGCACTTCTATGTATATGTATAACTCTGTTCCTAGGATGTAATTTAAGTAATCAATCAAGTTATGCACAAATACTAGCTCATACACAAAATAATTACTTGATATCAAGTGTATTTTCTCACATATAATTCAAAGTTTGCAATATTAGCTCAATAAAACAAATTCTCAACACATTCAATATATAATCAGAAAATCAAAGTGCTGAAAATTAAAGAGTTAAGGGAAGAAGAGAATCAAACACAATGTTTATAGTGGTTCAAATTTCTCTTGGCCTACATCCACTCTTCCCAAAGTCCCACTTTGAGAGTCACTCCACTATTTGATCTTTTCAACAGGCAAGATTCAAAGCCTTTACAATATCAACAAGCTTCCCAGGTGCTTGAGGACCTTTACAACGTATTTGCTTCCCACAAAAGACCACAAGCTTCACAAGGTGCTTGAAAACCTCCCACAAGCTTCACAAGGTGCTTGAAAACCTTCCACAAGTGTGTCCTCACACTTCCACAACCTTAAATAGGTTTTGGTGTAGAAGAAATCACTCTCAATAACTCTCAAATACAGAATTTAATGCTAGAAGATTGAGAGAGAAGATTTGCCAAGAGTAATTGAATGAAAGCTTCAAAAATACCACAATAAATTCACTATGAATAAGAGCACTTTCATTAGTTAGAATTGTAGTAAATGATGCCTTTTATAGGTGCTTTTCATTGCAAAAAACGTCTGCTGAAGAGTGTGTCCAACGGCTCTTTAATTTTCAAAAAACTAGCCGTTATTGCTTAGAAAGTCGTACAGCAGAGTTGAGTCAGGTCAGGTCATAAAAATAGTTAACTAAAATTTTCACCGGTTAACTAGTTTTGTAAGACAGAGAATTTTAGACATCAAAACTAGTTAACTAATTTTCGCAACGGGTTAACTAATTTCGCTACTGCCTGACTTAAAAATTGAAATTTTGAGTTTTTAAAGAAATGTTGTAAAAATTATTTTGACCATTCAAAAACCTTAGGAATGATATAAAAACACTTTCTAAACCCTTGAATCTAAAAACAGAATTGATTTTAGGTCTCAAATGGCATAAATTCTCCAATTTTGTATAATGGACCTAAGAGCTTAATTTCTATCATATTTCTTCATGGACTTTGATTCGTCTTGTGTTATACAAGATGATAAACTCCTTTTATATCAGTCATGTCAATAGAATAGTCCTTCCATCAATATCTTTGCATATCATGACCTATAAAATCACTTCAAATACTTATACACAAAAGGTTAATGTATATTTCATTAAGTTTTGTTATCATCAAAATCAAGCTCATTTTAGCTTACAGGGCCTACAGATAACATTGTGAAAATTTTAAAAGCTTTAGTTATTTGATATTTTCTCCTTTTCTTTTATAACAAAAAAATCTATTTCTCAATTATTGTTAGATAAAAAAATAACTTTTTTATTGTCAAAATTATATTATAATTTTTCATAACTAAAATTAAATAATTTATTTTGAAAATATTTACTCATAGTATCAAAATTAATCATACCATTATAAAATAAATAAATATCTCATATTAAAAAAATAAAAGTAAAAAACAATTTTTTATTATTGAGTATTTTTTTCATAAAAAAAAAACTGTAATTTTAAAAAATAATAAAGAAAAGAAAATTATTTTCACAATCAAACGGACCCTAAAAATCTCATCATTTCTGCCTTTTGTTTAAAAAATATAAAAATAATAAATAAATTATAAGCAAACGTCCCCTATAGTTGTTATTTCTATGTTTTTGTAAGGCTCCAATTTTTAAATAATTATTTTATACATAAATTATAATATTTTATTGTATTAAATATTATAAAAATTAAATTAGAATTTTTTAGATTTTTAAAATCGGGTTTGATTTATTGAGATACTAAATTTTATCAATTTTTAAAAATTAATTTAAAGACAAAGTGACAAATTAAAAAATTATATTTGGACTCTAAAAATTTTTCTAAATTTTTTGTAATTTTTTCTAAATTTTCGGGCCTCGTTTTGAGTTTCATGACAGAGTAAATATCGAATTTCAGTTCACTTGAATCGAACTAGCAGAATCTAAAAGGATCGGATTGGATCAATCGAATGGGACTGCCTTTCTTTTTCTCCTTCCTCTTTTCCCACGTGCAGCACCTCCTCCCCTTCTCTTTAATTTTTCTCTCTCCTCTCCCTTCTCCCACGCTGGCTAACCACCCCCAGTCCCTCCCCCACTTGTTGGCGCCCCACCTGGACACCTCCCCACTGTTGGCCTGTCGCTGAAAAATCAACCTTGAATCCCTCCCCACGCGCATCACACTATTTCATCTTCCCGACTAAATTTCGACTGATCCGGCCACCAATCAAACGGGGTCTTACATCTATTTTGTTCTACTCTTCGAGAGCTTTCTAAATACACCAAAAACATAAATTCTGTTGAATGATTTGTCCGATTTAAGCCCAAAAAGTTTTAGTCCATTTTAATTTTTGGGCTAGATTTTTCTCAAACCGGGAACCCCGTAGAGATTTCAAGAGTACCAACATGCTCTACTTGGTGAAAGTTTTGCGGTGATATAAATTTCAAAATTTTTTAATACCAAAAACCCGATGGATTCCATGAACTTTGTAGCATTTTTTTGAGCCTTTTATGAGCTTATTTAATTAAATAAAAATTATATTATAACTCCTATTATTATGGGCTTCGCGTAGAAACTTTCGTTTCGCTAAAATTCCACCGGCACCCGATCTGCATTTTCGGAATGAACAGGCGGGCTCCCCCCCCTCCCCCAACTATTTTCAAATGCCCCAAACGCGTTTCTAGAGTCAGAATTGACGTAGGTAAACCCAAACTCTCAATTCCCTTAATTGCCTAGTGTCAGGTTTCGAATAAAAATCTATAAAATATTCGTGGGTGACTAGAAAATTATAATTCTTTTGTAGTAGCCTTATAGCATTGTTAAGGACCATGGGTAAAATTATAGAATTTTTAGAGCTAATTTGAATAATTTTTACAGAATATCAGACTACAACTAAAGTTTATGAGTATGTGAGTTTTGTCTGGTTTGGAGGGGCCATGCGATATTGTTGAGATGTAGGTTTGAAACTTGTCATTTTAGAAGTTTGATTTGAACCACTTTACTTATTGGGTAGGTCATAGGTACATGAAAAAATTTGCTAGATTTTTGACATAAATTAAGATGTCTTTTGTCTCTTTAAAGTCTTGTTTTGAAGTTACTACTGATAAATTTATAATATAACTGTTTAGGTGATCAGGATCAGCCATCCTCCTTCACTCAACTGCCACTGTAGCTTCTAGTTAATCTGTGAGTAAATATTGATTTTATTTATGATTTTAATATTATTGAATATTCAAGGCATCCCATGCACTCACTTATTGTAATGACCTGAATTTTAAAATACAAGTTTTAAAATTTTATATATGGTATTAAAATATTAATTTAATAGTATTCACCTAATTTATAATTACTAAACAGTCCAATTTTAATTGAAATGGTTAGTTTTATACATTAATATTAAATTAATTATCATAATATAGTTTAATTAAATTATTATTAATTTAATACACATAATAATAATAATAATTATTATTATTAACATTGTTATTATTATCAATTTAAATGTATTAAAGGAAGATTAGGGACCTATGTGAACAAACAAGAAAAGTTAGGGATTTCAATAAAATTAAAAGTTAAAAAAAAAGAACAGAGTTAAAAAAAAAAATTTACAAACAGCCTCCTCTCCTATCTCTCTTTCTCTTCCTCCTGTCTCTCTCCCTCTCCCTCTCCGTTCACTGCGTCTCCAGCCGACCCAGTGGCGGGCGACGGTCGGCAAAGGTTCGGCGAGCTTCCAGCAGTTCCCCAGTGGCGCTGGCAACCCCCATGGACAGCGAACGGCGGCGAAGGGAGGCCTTAATGTGTGCAGCAGCCATGTCCTTTCAGGCGCGATTCCGGCGATTTCCAGTGGCATTCCGGCCAGTGGAGGGTGGCGCTCAACTCCTGGGACCACGGGCTTCCCATCTCGACTGGCGGTGCTCCGTTCCATGGAGGTTTCCGGCGAGTTTCGAAGAGAGAGAAAGAGGAGAGAGAAAAATTGTGCAGTGGCTTCCAATTTATATTAAGGAGAATGAACACGTGGCACACATTTCCCACAGCCGTGTTAGTTCAGATAGAACTTATAGTTTCTAGGGCTCCTATCCATCTAGGATGAGCAATTTCCTACTAAGGCTGGTAGGGAATAATAATGTTCTGATAGTTAAGTTGAGAAAGGGGATACAAAAAGAATTTGCTATGGTTAATTACAAGTGTTACATAATGTGAAGAATATGCTAGTAAGAGTCAATCGTATGATTAGAATTCTCGAAGTAATAGAACTAATAATCAAGATAAGACTAAGAAATAAAAAGAAAGTTAAAGTTGATGATGGGATGGACATCCTTGAAGGAAAAGGTGTAAGGGTGAGATAAAACTAAGATTAAGGAATAAGTACAGCAGGTTGAAAAGATATCAACAATAGTAGAAACAGGAAAAAGGAAGCGGATAAGATCCGAAGGACAGGAAGAAAGCTCGGTAAAGCTAATTATAATGATGAGGATAAGAAGGAATAAGTATGCTAGGAACACACTAAGAGATGCTTAAAACAGGTTATTATGAGATGATAGATTAAAGGAGTAGTAGAGCATCAATCTAAGTGCCAATGTGTCAGAAGTAGGCCACATACTAAGAAGCTTTAGGAAGAAGTCTAATATTTCCATTCCAGAGAAGGAGTGGGAAACGATAAAGTAGCATGGACTGAGTTGTCAGGAAATATAAACACTTTTGTTATATAAGAGAAGAGACCCAGTTCACTTTCCAATGTTGATAAATGGTACACTTGGCCCTTGGAGGAAACTCTACCTAACTAGTTACATAAGATGGATAGAGGTCGGTCTAAGTACCTTAGTTATGACTCAAAGTAAATTGGGAATTTGGAGTGTTATAAGGAATGCATAGGTGTTGACCACTGAGGTCATAAGAAGAGTGAAGATCTCGAACAAGATGCGTAGATTAAGTGCTATAGGAAAGCTACTCATAGGATGCCTTAGGATAAGGAACAAAAGTCATGTCCTTTGGAAACATAAATTGTTAAAAAGGAAGAATAAGGACAAAAATCAGTAAGAGACGTGTTAGGGCGCAAGCTAACCACCAAATGGATTGAAGTAATGATACATCAAGTTAAGAGCAGTGAGGAATAACGAATACTTGAAATGTTAGAAAAATGGCCAATGAATAGTTACAAGATAAGAGCATCTCTAGTAAAAGATGATAATAGTTAGGACACTACAGTAAAAATCAGAGAGCAGAGGAATGTAATCTATAATATACAAAGAGTTGGGAGAATAAAGCGTTTTAACCCTCTTTGCTTAGCTGGAGGAGTAATGCTCGCACTTGTACTAATAATCTTCTTTCTTTTATTCCCAGTTTATTCGAAAATTCGAAGACGAATTTTTCTTAAGGGGGGAAGATCGTAATGACCTGAATTTTAAAATACAAGTTTTAAAATTTTATATATGGTATTAAAATATTAATTTAATAGTATTCACCTAATTTATAATTACTAAATAGTCCAATTTTAATTGAAATGGTTAGTTTTATACATTAATATTAAATCAATTATCATAATATAGTTTAATTAAATTATTATTAATTTAATACACATTATAATAATAATTATTATTAACATTGTTATTATTATCAATTTAAATGTATTAAAGGAAGATTAGGGATCTATGTGAATAAACAAGAAAAGTTTAGGGATTTTAATAAAATTAAAAGTAAAAAAAAAAAAAGAGTAGAGTTAAAAAAATTTTTTTTGCAAATAGCGCCCCCCCCCCCTCCCGTCTCTCTCTCTCTCCCTCTCCGTTCATTGCGTCTCCGGCTGACCCAATGGCAGGCGACAGTTGGCAAGGGTCCGGCTAGCTTCCAACAGCTCCCCAGCGGTGTCGGCAACCCCCATGGACAGTGAATGGCAGCGAAGGGAGGCCTCAATGTGCGCAGCAGTCACGTCCTTTTAGGCCCAATTCTGGTGATTTTCGGTGGCATTCTGGCCAGTGGAGGGTGGCGCTCGACTCCTGGGACCACGGGCTTCCCATCCCGACTGGCGGTGCTCCGCTCCATAGAGGTTCCCGATGAGTTTCAAAAAGAGAGAAAGAGGAGAGAAAAATTGTGCAATGGATTTCTGACCATTTTTCCGGCGATCCGACTGTCGGATCAAAAATTCGAGACCACTGATGGACTCAGGACGGCGAAATCTTCGAGATAGGATTAGTCCCGCTCCGATCAGACATCGTTTGAAAAAGGCGATAATCGGATGGTTCAGATCGCTTGATGAGATTTTCGCACTTTTCGATTCTCAAAATTTTAAAATAATTTTATTATAATTATTAATATAATTTGGACTTAATTTAGGTGCAATCGGATCGAGGATAGCTCACAAGCGTCGAGACCACATTTCAGCCAGATTCGGCTGCCCGGTAGCCCATCTCAGAACGTGGTCGATATTATAGTCAATTCTAGCATTTTCAGATGTTCTGGACGCGTTCTAGGTGTCAGAATTGGCATAGGTAAACCCTAACTCCAAGTTGCTCATTTTCGGCTAATACTGATTTAGAATAAAAATTCATAAAATATTCATGGGTGATTATAAAATTATAATTCTTTTTGCAATAGTCTTATAACCTTATTAAGGGCCACGAAGCAAAATTTTAGAATTTTTATAACTTGTTTGAGTGGATTTTTACAAATATCAATTATAGAGACTAAAATGTAATTTTTAAGATTGTAAGTATTGCCTGGTTTGGAGGGCCCAGGAGGGGCCATATAATGATGATGAGATATGGGTTGAGTTTAAAAGTGTTATCTGAACCATTTTTGCAAGTTATATAGGTCCCAGGTATAGGGAAAATTCTATCGAATTTCCGACATAAATTAGGTTGTCTGTTGTCTCTTTAAAGTTTTATGTTGACTTCGTACTAATAAATTTATCATATAATTATTAAGTGATCGAGGTCGGCTATTTTCCTCCATCCAGTAGCCACAATAGTTCTCGGTGTACTGTGAATAAAATATTAATTTTAATTATAATTTCGATATTATTATATGTTCAAGCATGCTCATGCATGACTTATAAATATGTATATATGTAGTTAAACACTAGCACATTTTATATTGCATTCATAATTGATGAAGTGCCATGAATGTTGTTTGTGGTAATTTGGAGCAGTGTGCCTGCGTTGGCATGCGTGTAGTATGGTATTGGATATGGACAGGACGGGTAGACACTACTTGAGAGACACTCGTTGGGACCCCACATTTGGTTTATTAAGCAAAAGTTCAGCTTGAGAGATACTCGCCGGCAAATGTTGGATTAAGAGAGCTGTATAGGGGATCAGCTCCCATATATGTACTGTTTGAACAGTGTTGGGTGCGTGAGTACTCCAAATTACCTTTTTACTATTATGATGTGATTTGTATAAAATTTATGATGATGTTGCTTTCCATTCCTTAGGATGTATTAGCTTTAGATAGCTATAAAAATTGTGGTTAGAATTAGTATTTTACTCTCTGAGTCGAATGCTCACTCATGTTCACCCTATTTTTTCAGGCTACAGGAGGAGACTTTTTCGGAATAACCTGCTTCTTTCCTTGCAAGTTATAAAAAAAAATTACTTAACTGTATTATTATTATCTAAATTTGAAATTTAAAACTCTGCATGTGTTAGCAATAGTATAGACCATGTTAGGAATTGTGTTAATTTAAATTCTTAAGGTTAATAAATAAAGATTTGTATGATACTTAAACAATTTATAAATGATGTAATCGAGTTGAGCTGAGCTTCCCTAATTTGAGTTTCTGATAATTATCGAGTTAAGTTAGCCTGGAATAAAATTATAATATTTTAATTTAAATTATTTTTATATGCACGTTGGGCCTAAATTATGGGTCTAGTCATGGATTTGGGAACAGTAAGGCTTACTATGGGCCTTGGGGGCTTTATGCTGGCCCAGGTCCTAGTTATGGTCCGGTCCATAGGTTGGGTTGTGACACTTATAAATATATGTATATAGCTATTATTAGGCACGCTTTGTGTTGCATTCTTGTTTGATAAAATTGATGTGGGTGTCGCCTTAAAGTAATTTAGTGATGTGTGCGTGTGGTGTAATACTGGTTATGGGTATGACAGGTAGATCGGCTGAAGCTAGTCTGGCTGAGACCCAATCCTTTTTGTGATAAGTCGGAGTGAGTACGGTATTGAGTTGATCTCGCTGACCCCCGCATTTGGATTATGAAGAGAAAGTCCGGCTCGAGTTAATCTCGCTGACAAATGTTGGAATTAAGAGAGTTGTAGAAGGAATCAGCGTTCATATATATATATGATTGATATGACACAAGAATGTGTGAATGCTCCAAATTATCTTTTGTGCGAGTATTGTTTGAATTTAGTTGAATATATTTGTATATGTTGCATTTCATAGTTAGGGATGCATTAACCTTGGATAGTTATATAAATTATATTTAAAATCAATATCTTACTCTATAAGTTGATCGCTCACTCATGTTCATCTTATTTTTCCAGACTATGGGAAGATCTGTTTTTTAGTATAACCTGTATTCTTTCTCACAGGTTCAGTCAAAGAAGTTCTATTATATTCTTCTTTTTCTTTATCTTCATTCTAGAACTTCGCATGTATCAGTAGTGTAATATTTATTTGGGTTTGAAATAACTAAACTTTGGGGTTGTAATATTATATATGTGACTGTGTATGAGCATCTAAGATGGGCTGTTTTATAGATGAGGGAGCTGAGCTCCCGCTTGATTAATTTGTGATTGATTGAGGATAGTAAGGGTGCATAAGCTCTCCAATTTAATATATTTTATATTTACAGGTTGGGTAAGCTAAAAACTCCTCTTAAATAGTCCAATTTATTATCGGATTCTGTCCGTTTGTTTTCTTGAAATTTGACTATAGTGATGGGTCTCATAGTTAGGTTATGAATAATTAGGCTTACTATGGGTTTTGAGAGCCTTAAGCTGACTCAAGTCTTAGTATCGGTTCGGTCAGTAGTTTGGATTGTGACAGTTTTATTTAATAGTAAAAAAAAAATAATCAAGTTTTGAAGCTGTAAAAATTACTCATTAAGAAATAATCTTTTTATAAAAACAAAAATTTAAAAGTTATAAAAAGGAAATTTAAATTTAATTTAATTCTTTCACAATTTTTATGATTAAAATATATGAAATTTTATTTAAAAGTAAATTTTAATATATAAATGATATTTTTAAGGTGTTATAACTAAAAAATAATCTAATCTAATTTATTCAGTGATTAACAATATATCATTTATTTAACAAATACTAAATTTGAGTTCTCACTTTCTAATCCTTCGAGTAATAATTTTAATTTAACTAATATTAAATTTTAATGACTAATAATGTTAATATAATGATTACATGAGTTCACATTGTCCCATTCTTTATATAAAAAAAAACCCTTAAATAATAATTTTAATTTTATTAATATTAAATTTTAATAAATAATAAAGTTAATATAATTAATCTTACTTATTTTTAAGATCTATAGATTAGAAATATCTTGAATTTGAGTTTTTTTATTTATTATTTTTACAATAAAAAATAAAAAAAAATATACCAGTTCATCTATTGTTATTTGATTTATTAGATTTTCAAAGAATCAATAGGAATTTATTTTAGTAAAGGCTGTTGTGGTCATGGACTACGCACATCTGCCCAAATGCCACTCACTTGACCTTAACCAGCAGGTGGTGCCAGACTCATGGTGGCATTTGGACACAACCAAATACATTGACCTGTCAAAGAACATTATTATTGAAATTATTATTAAAAAATTATTTACTTAAAATATATTAATTATAAAATATAAAAAGTTAATCTAAAATCAAATCAAATATATTTTAATTATAACAAATTTTAAAAAAATTAAATAAATTTTTTAAATTTATATTTATATATTTTTTTAAAAAATAAATTTTTAACCCATCCATCACGATCTCAAACCGTGCCAAAGTGTCTAATGGGTGAGAACAAACATCACCACCACCTCCTTACACACTGTACTGCACAGTGAATGGCAACCAACAATTGCCCAGTCCCACGACTTGTCTTTCCTCCGTCTCACTGGTCCATGTGCTTTTCTTGTCGCTATTTTGCTTGGTCACATCCTAATTTACTTTTTATAATCCAATTTTGGCATAATGATAAAAAGAAAAACTAAAATTTTCTTTTTCTTTTTCTTTAGGCTTTACGCATAAATTTCTTTCTCTTTTATAAATAGATCAAAATTATTTTCAATAGTACAAGATTATGTTAAAAATTAAAAAAAAAATTACAAAAAAGATAAATTACAATTTTTAAAAAATACACGATTTTTTTTAATTCTTTTTTCCCCATGAGATATGTAAAAGAACCAAAGAAAAGATGGAACATTAGCGTGTTGTATTGTTGGGTACTGTTGAAAGCAAAAATTAGTGCGTTTGAAGACCTACAAGTCAACCACGACTTCTAACAACAAATTATTGAAAGCTTAAAACAGGAGTTCAACTAGTAAAAGTTCCACTTTACACTGAATCTTAAACCAAAAGACATAGAGTCTGGATATTATTACTATTGAAATTATTATTGAGAAGAATAATTTCCTAAATTGTTAGTTAGAAACTATTACAATTTAAAGCGTAGAAACTTAAAAATAGTTATACAAGATACTTTTCCAAAATGCAGGTCTGATCTGAAACGCAATCCAAAACACACTATAGTTTGACCGGATGAGAACTGACCAGTAATAAATCAATAGTTAAAGAACAACAACAGTAATGTAGCTGTCACAATTTACTAGCCCTTTTTTTATTCAGTGCAGCGAAGACTGAAACAAACAAAACAAGACAATAACGAGGCAGCATCTTGTTTACTGTAATCCTATCCAATTGTGAATTAACACAGAGCACTCACATTATAATTTACTTACTCTGTGTGGCATTTGAGTTTTGAATAGTAATTAAGAAAATAATTGAATAATCTCATTTTTATAAAAATATATTAAAAATAGATAAAATTACTCTTTATCTCATTTGAAAAATTTTATAAATATTTATTATAGTATTTAATAGAGATAAAGAGTAAAATTGAAAAAAAAAAAGTTAAAACCCATTGATTTTCCAAATGCGACATTTAATTTTAAACAAAAGAAAAACCCAAATGTGACAATTAAAAATGGATGGAGGAAGTACTTTGTACCACACTAGCCTGCATAAAGAGGCAAAATATGTAAAAAAAAAAAAAATGGCAATATAAATAGCATCAATATTCACAAATTAAACAAAGAGAAATGGATGCAAACAAAGTTAAAAAAACAAAATAATACCAGCAGAATTTGATTAGATAAGGACTAGGTTTACAACCATCAAGAATTACACCATTGTAACATTTTGTACTCCATACGTTAGTTCTATATCAACCAACATATTCATAGGTGATCAATGGATGACTGGCTTGAGGGGATGAGCTCTTAGGTTTGACAGGTCAAGATGTGAATCGAGCTCTTCATCTAGTTCCCCGACAATGCTTCTGAAAGAATTAATCACAAAAGATAAGAAGCCTCAGTTTCAGATGTAGCTAGAATGCAAAGAAACTAAAATACAGTATACACCTCACCAACCGAAAAACAAAAATAAGATAAAGTGCAAGCAGTAGTGAAGAAAACATTTACATGTTGTCACCCCTTATTATGTACAAACCCAGAACAAGTTGTTGAACGCCTTCCTGCAAACTAACCAACGGTGAGTATACAAAATATCATGTCCAACTGTTCAAGCCATAAATGAAGTTTCAACTCATCTCTATATTACACTGTATAAAGTGGAGCTACAATTACATCATTTAAATAAGAGTAGCTCAACTCAGATAAAAAAAAGTAAATATCCCCTAGGGAACTGTTAATCTGCATCAAATTTGTTAGACAACCAAGAATAATTCACTGCTACATGTACAGTTTCTTAGACAAATAAGCATGCAAACCTTAGTAGAGTAAACCCGTTCATGAGATTCATCAAGGATGATATTTGTGGCCTGGTCAAAGCCCTTCAAGATTCCCTGAATTAGAAAGCTCTTTAAGGTTAAGATGATATTATAAATGATCACATGAGTGCATTAAAGAAATATAGATCATGCAGCTGTATGGTGAAAAAAATTATAGCATACCACTATGTTGCGGCCGTCATTGGTTATAACTGAAATTGTTTCTGCAAAAGAGGGAAATAGCGACAGAATAACTATGCTAAAGTAGAGAAATTAAGCCACAAAACCTAAAGAAGTCAAAGCATCGAAATAGTTCCTTTCCCAGCAACAATTATGTGAAACAACCATTAAAAATAAAATTACACAACAAAGACCATACACCTCAAAATTAAGATGTAAAGCATAATGTTCATGCGCCAAGGCACAGTTTAGGTTGTGAACTTGCAATCTATTTTACCTCAACACATGAAGCCCAAGCTTAATCAGATCAGATGATACTAGATCATGTCTTTATTTTCATTTAGTAGCAAACCAATGTTAATCAAAGTTCCTTATATTACGATTTTGTTTAATGATAGTATTTCTGCAGTATGTCATTTGATTTTACAAATTTATTTATCACCTTACGAAATTTTTAAGTGAATTTCTTTATTGTCTTAACATGCTTTTTCAAAACAGTCTAATATATGTCACTTGAATTTCACATTACTTCTTGCATTAAAGCTTTAATTCTAAAATGCTTACACCTCAAGATCTAAAGAAGTAAGCCACATCTTGAATTATATCTCAAGACCTATATGGTTCCAATGAGAGGGGCCTTGATTACATTTTTGCCTTTAAAAGCTACATGCAAGAGAAAGCAATTAGAAAGGGTCTTAAAAGAATTTGCATACGATCTACAAGAGACTCAAGACCAGGACCAGTAGACATGTTGCAAGCCCTGAAGCACCTGAGAGAGAAACTCCTTTACAAGACTGGCTATAACTACAGTCAATCTCTCTGCAAATAAAAAAAGGGAAAAACAGGAAAAGCCATGAGATCCCGTAACAAAATTATAACCATGGTTTTCAGACCTAGCTTAGTCAAAGAAGGATAAGGGTTTAAAGTTCTATCGGGATTAAACCAGGTTGAACCAAACCACTGCATAAAGTCCTATATAATAGTGTTATCAATCTAATATAAGTCACCATATCCAATATAAATGCATAATCTTTTACATCATAATTAATTAAAAAAATAAATAAAAACAATTATCTATATAAAATTTGTTCAAAATAAGTCATCATAACGTAATAACAACTTTAGAATTAAAGAAAAATTAAGCATTCTCCATAGTTGAGTTTCATCACTAAATTAAAGAACAAATAACAGTAAAAACATAGCTCCCAGACCGTCAATAGAATCACAGTTAAAGGCAATACAAATTTGATAATTTATGAAACACCAAATAAATTTAAGAGATATATAAGGATAGAAGTAGATGTTGAGAGATTGAAAAACATACAGAGTATCTGTAGGAATGACCCGCACAACTCCCTCCTTTAAAAGTCGAATGATTGGATCAAATTTGGCAATCACCAGGGTAATTCTTAAGAGTTGGAAATAGAATGACAAATGCATCCCTAATTTTACCACCATATTTTTTACAATATAACCTAAGCATGCATACAGCTATTTCCTTTAATAAATCAACAGAATTTACAAAAAAAAGTCACAAATCAAGAGAGCAGCCGACACTCACTACTCCAATACAAATCCCATGCAGCTCTTTTGATTTCTATTCCATAAAAAACACCCAAAATTTCAGGGTTAAATCAAAAACTTACCAAGAAAGAATCGGACATCGTGAAGAAACTGAAGATTCAATGATGCGATTCAAGCAGAAGAGTGAAGAAATTGAAGAGAATCAAGTTAAGAGTTAATACACTGAAGATTTAAGGTGAAAAAGAGAGGGAGCGAAAGAAGAGAATCGACTTAAGGCTCAAGTAATTGAAGTTGGAGGTTGAATGCGTTTTGAGATGGTAGGATTAACAATCGACATCATTTTGGTTCCAATAACAGGTAGGCTAAATCAGACCTGCTCCAACCGTTAAAATCGTGATGGGTCAACTGGATCACCAGTAACCCAGCCGATTCCCCAGATTTTTAGGAGGTTTGCTCTAAAACGGATTTTAGAAATAAATCGAACCCATTAAGAGACCGATTCATTATTTTTACGGTTTGACCACCAGTCTATTTTGATAATATAAAAATTTAATTATAAAATCTAATTATGAAATAAGATAATAACAATAATACGAGTTAAAAAAGGCTAAATGACAAATTATTAAAAACTTTTAATTATCAATTTTAACCTAACAATTAAAAAATTCAAATAAATAATATAACTAAAATAAATTTAATTATATTGATTTATTAAAATAACATTTTTATTTTATTTATTTGAAAATAATTATTAAAATAATAAAAAAATTAAAATCAATGTGAAAGTTTAAAACTATATTGATAAAATTAAAAAAAAAAATTATTAAAATCAAAAAATTTCTAAATGTTTATTTTTTATCATTTAGCCGTTGAGAAAGTAAATTATTTAATCCATATTACAGCCTACCACTATTCTTATATTAATCAATATAGTGTATAAAAAATAATATATATGTACATTGTTTCAAAATATTTTAATTTATTAAAATTAAATTAAATATATTATAAATAACATCAAAATTTAAAAGTAAAATAAATTTAATTACGTGTTACTTATAAATTTACATATTTGATTAACAATCTAAATAGATATTATGAAAAATGTATAAATATTATTTTTTGTTATTTTTGTCACGATTCAACCTATGGGCCGAATCAGCACTAGGACCTGAGCCAGCCTAAAGCCCCCGAGGCCCGTAGTAAGCCTAACTATTACTCAACCCAACTCTAAGACCCATTTGGGACCAATTTCAAAAATTCAACCGGACAGAGTCCGACCATAAATTGGACCTTTTAACAGAGAGTTTTTAACTTACTCGACCTATAAACACAATATATAATCAATTGGGGAGCTCAGCTCACCCTTCTCATAATCAAATTATCATAAAAATAAATGGGAGCTCAGCTCTCTCTTTCAATCCAACCATATATGCATTTAATAAATTTACAGGTCCAACATGACAATTATATTAAAGACTCAATCAAATAAATATTTCTAACACATGCGGAAATTCTAGGAGTTAACAGAATTATACAAACACTACAGATTTTAATAGACGACCTGCGAGAGAAAGGCAGGTTAGAACTCAATAAGAAATCTCCTGTAGCCTGAAAAAATAATAAACAGGAGTGAGCGTTCGACTCAGAGAGTAAAATATCAATTTTAATCATAATCTCTATAACTATCTAAAGCTAATGCACCCTGTGGAGTGAAATACAATAACGTCAATATTTTCACATCGTAACAATAAAAAAAAAAGTAATTTGGAGCACTCACACACCTGGTAATGTCAAACCATAAATATATGGGAGCTGATCCCCTCTACAGCTCTCTTAATCCAACCTCTGCCAGCGAAGAACTCAAGCCGGACTTTCGCTTAATAAACCAATACGAGGTCCCAGCGAAGAACTCAAGCCGTGTCTACCCCGAAGGACCTGGTCTCAGCGAAGATCTCAAGCCGTGTCTACCCGTCCTGTCCATATCCAACACTATACCACACGCACACACACTGCTCCAAATCACCACAAACAACATCCATGGCACTTCAACATTTATAAATGCAATGTAAAACGTACTTAGTGTTTAACTACATAGATACATATTTATAAGTGATGCATGGACATGCTTGAACATATAATAATATCGAAATTACAATTAAAATTAATATTTTACTCACAGACTTAACTGCAGTCACTGTGGTGGCTGGGCGAAAGAGGAAGGTTATCTCGGCTCACCTGACAATTTTTATTACAATTATTTAGTACATTTGACTCAATACAAGATAAGAAAAAGACCAAAAATATCCTAAGTTCTGTCAAAAATTCGACAGAGTCTCCTCTATACCTAGGACCTATCCAACCTGCAAAAGAGCTTAAAACGCACTTCTATAGCCATAAACTATACACCCACAACTCAATCACATCAAACAGTCATCAATTACAATATGTAAAATTACAGTTTAGTCCTTATAATTAACCTTTTTGCAAAAACTATTCAAATGAGCTCTAAAAATTATAAAACTTTGCCCCGCGGTCCTTAGCAACATTACTAAGCTAATGCAAGATGAATCATAATTTTCTGAGTTACCACGAATATTTTATAGATTTTTAATTCCATTTAAGTACTATAAAATTACGAAAAAGTAAGGTTCGGGTTTACCTATGCCGATTCCGACTCCGGGGACGCGCGCAGGACATTTGAAAACAGTGGGGTAGCTAAAATCTCGATTCAATTCCAAGACTTTTTCGATAGCCTGTCTATCTGGCCAGAAATTTACAGACCTGGACAACTGTCGAATTTTTGTGAATTGAAGGTACCTACACGAAGCCCACAACACGGGGGTTAGTATATAATTTTTATGAAATTTTCTAAACTCATTTAACGCTCGAAAAAACACTATGAAGTTTCGTGGGACCTACCGAAAAACGGTGTCGAAAAATTTTGAAATTTATATTACCACGAAGCTCTCGACGAGTGGAGCGCTCTGGTACTCTCGGTTTTCTTGTGGGGTTTACGGTTTGCGAGAAATCTAGCCCAAAAATCAAAATGGGCTAAAACTTTCCGGACAAAAATTAGGCAAACCGCTCGATGGATTTTTGTGTTCTTGGTGTCTATGGAAAGTTCTCAAAGTGTAGATGGTGTTTGACATAAGACCTGACCCAATCGGTGGCCGGATCGGCCGAATTTTGGCCGGGAAGCCAAAATGGTGCGCTGCCAGTCGCATCTCTTCGCGTCGTTTTGTGATCGAAGTTCGGCGCGGTGGGGAAGGCTCGGGTGGCAGCCGAGGTGGGGAGGGGTGGCGGCGGTTCAGTCTGGAGGGAGGAGAGAGAAAACGGGAGAGAGAGGAAGAGGGATCGGGGACGCGCGCCGAGGAAGAAGAAAAGGAGCTGGTCGGTTTGATTTGATCGATCTGATTCGGTCCGATTTGATTTTGTCGATCCGATTCAAGATACAAATTTTTAAATTTTTACTCTGCCTTGGGACCTAGAACGAGGCCCAAAAATTCTGAAAAAATTCTAGAAAACTCAAAAAAATTCTTAAAATTCAAATATATTTTTAGTTTTGCCACGTAGTCTTTAAATCAATTTTTAAAAATTATCAAAGTTTTATATTTTCAGAAAATCGAACCCGATTTCTAAAACCCGAAAAATCTCAAATAATTTTCTAAAATTTAAATAAAATGAAATATTAATATTTACCCACAAAATAATAAATTTAAAAATTAGGGGTATTACAATTTTTAAATAATAATAATAATAATTTATTATTATTATTATTATTATTATTATTATTATTATTATTATTATTATTATTATTATAAACCTAAAATAAAAATGTCAATTAAAATTTTACAATTTTAAAATTAGTGTTTATATCAAAAAAAAAAGTGCAAGTAATATTATTAAAATAGATTAACAATTTATTATTATTATAATTTTTTATAAAGATATAACAAATTGATATTCCATTAATATAATATTGCTATATAAAATAAAGTCATTGAAATATTAGCTTGACAAGGATAATAATAATAATTCATTCAAATTTAATAGTTAAAAAAATCAAAATGACTAAAATAGTAAAAATTTAATTTAAATTCACATATAAACACTTAAATATTTAAAAATTAAAATAAATAAAAAATTTAAAATTTTAATTAATAAAATAAAATACCCAAATAAAAATTTAAAATGGACTAAGCATTTTTTTTAATTGCATTTTTTTTTAATTTAAAAGATTCGACTATAGCACATCAAAACATTATAAAATATATCATGTACAAATTTTAAAGAAAAAATTTGTTTTTTAATGATAAAATAAAAAATAAAAGCACTGAAAGTAAGAAATTGCAATAAGGTAAAATAATCGCAACACTGTTGTTAAAATAGCAAATTATACTTTATTAAATAATTTAAAGCAATTGAATTAAAATAAAAAAGTAAACAACATGCAAATTAATATATATATATATATATATATATATATATATATATATATATATATATATATATATATATATATATATATATATATATTCCGTGTGTGTGTACTATTTATAAAATAAATTAAGGCCTTTTTGTATAGATAGACGAACTTTACTCCAAACAAAATCTAAAGCATCCGATGCCCAAAACATTACATTAGAATCAAATTAATAAGTTAGTTAACGGAGAAAACAATGAAAGTTTTAAATAATAATTAAACAAGTTAATTTACTCCATAATATAAATTCACTTTTGCCATTTAACTTTATTTGAAACAATTATGAGGAATAGCAACGGGACAGTTTAGGAGCAGAGATCACTTCTTCCACTTCCACTTCACAAGAATTTGGAGTCGGAGCTGTAACACCTCAAATTTTTAAATTTATTATTTTGTGAGTAATATTAATATTTTTATTTTTATTTAAATTTTAGAAAATTATTTGAAATTTTTCGGATTTTCAAAATCGGGTTTGATTTTCCAAAAATATAAAATTTTGATGATTTTTAAAAATTAATTTAAATACCACGTGGCAAAACTAAAAATATATTTCGAGTCTACGAATTTTTCTGAGTTTTTTAAAATTTTTTCAGAATTTTTGGGTCTCGTTTTTAGTCCCAAGGCAGAGTTAAAATTTAAAATTTTGTATCTTGAATCAGACCGGCCGAATCGAACCAGACCGGATCGGATCGATCGAATCGAACCTACCTTCTTCTTCTTTTCTTCCCTTTCCCTGCTCGTCCCGTCCCTCCTCCTCTCTCTCCCATTTTCTCTCTCCTCCCGCACCCCCAGGCTGTGCCGCCGCCTCCCCAGCCTCCCCACTCATCGGCGCACCGCCCCGACACCTCCCCACCGCCGGCCGGCCTTCAAAGCCGCTGGAAACGACGCACAAAGCTCCTTCTGTGCCCGCGCGACGTTTTGGCTTCCCGGCCAAAATTCTGCTAATCCGGCCACCAATTGGGCTGGGTCTTGTGTCAAACACCATTTACACCTCGAGAGCTTTCCATAGACATCAAAAACACTAAAATCCATCAAACAGTTTGTCCAATTTTTATCTGGAAAATTTTAGCTCATTTTGATTTTTAGGCTAGATTTCTCGCAAACCGTGAACTCCACAAGAAAACTGAGAGTACCAAAGCGCTCCACTCGTTGAAAGCTTCGCGGTAATATAAATTTCAAAAATTTTTCGATACCGTTTTTTGGTGGGTCCCACGAAACTTCGCAGTATTTTTCTGAGTATTAATTGAGCTTAGAAAATTTCGTAAAAATTTTATACTAACCCCCGTGTTGTGGGCTTCGTGTGGGTACCTTCAATTCAAGAAAATTCGACAGTTGTCCGGGTCTGTGAATTTCAACTAGACAGACCGGTTACCGAAAATGTCTTGAAATTGGATCGGAATTTTGGCTACCCTACTGTTGTCAGACGCCCCGAGCGCGTTCCCTAGATTGGAATCGGCATAGGTAAACCCGAACCTTACTTTTTCGTAATTTTCTAGTGCTTAAATGGGATTAAAATCCATAAAATATTCGTGGTAGCTCAGAAAATTATGATTCTTTTTGCATTAGCCTAGTAATATTGCTAAGGACCGTGGGGCAAAGTTTTAGAATTTTTAGAGTTTATTTGGATAGTTTTTGCAAAAAGGGTCAATTATAAGGACTAAACTATAATTTTACATATTGTGATTGATGACTGTTTGGATGGGCCCAGGAGGGGCTGTGTGATGTGATTGAGATGTGGATGTCTGGTCGGTGGATATAGAAGTGTATTTTAAACTCATTTACAGGTTAAGTAGGTCCTAGGTATAGGGGAGACTCTGCCGGATTTTTGGCACGACTTAGGACGTCTTTGGTATTTTTCTTAGTTTGTATTGAGTCAAATTTATTAAATGATTATAATAAATTGTCAGGTGAGCCGGGACAACCTTCTTTCTCCGCCCAACCGCCACAGTGACTGCTGTCTAGTCTGTGAGTAAAATATTAATTTTAATTGTAATTTCGATATTATTATATGTTCAAGGATGTCCAAGCATCACTTATATGTATATATCTATGTAATTAAACTCTAGGCACGTTTTATGTTACATTCACAACTGTTAAAGTGCCATGGATGTTGTTGTGGTAATTTGGAGCAGTGTGCGTGCGTTGGCGTGCGTATGGTATAGTATTGGCTATGGACAGGACGGGTAGACACGGCTTGAGATTGTCACGACCCAACCTATGGGCCGGACCGGCACTAGGACCTGGGCCAGCCTAAAGCCCCCGAGGCCCGTAGTAAGCCTAACTATTCATTAACCCAACTCTAAAGCCCATTTGGGCCCAATTTCAAGAAATCAACTGGACAGAGTCCGGCCATAAAATAGACCTTTTAACGGGGAGTTTTTGACTCACCCGACCTGTAAACACGATAAATAATCAATTGGGGAGCTCAACTCACCCTCCACACACTCATATCAAAATAAAGACAAATGGGAGCTCAGCTCCCTCATCCAGTCCATCAAACATGCATATAGTAATTTTACAGGTCCACATAACAATTTATATTACAGACCCAAATCAAATAAACATTTCTAACACATGCGAAAATTCTAGAAATTTATAGAATTACACCAACATGAATAAATGACCTGCGAGGGAGAAAGCAGGTCAACCTCAAAAATATCCTCTTGTGGCCTGAAAAAATATTGAACAGGAGTGAGCGTTTGACTCAGAGAGTAAAATATCAATTTTAACCACAATCTCTATAACTATCTAAAACTAATGCACCCTGTAGAGTGAAATGCAACAACAGTAATAATTTCACATCATAGCAGCAAAAAGGTAATTTGGAGCACTCACACACCCAATAATATCAATCATAATATATAGGAGCTGATCCCCTATACAGCTCTCTTAAATCCAACCTGGTGCCAGCGAAGAACTCAAGCTGGACTTTCGCTTAATAAACCAAATCGGGGTCCCAGCGAAGAACTCAAGCCGTGACTACCCCGAAGGACCGGTCAATGAAGATCTCAAGCCGTGTCTACCGTCCTATCCATAGTCCACACCACATCACACATGCGCTAACGCCATCGCACCAAATTACCACAACAACATCCATGGTACTTTAACAGTTATGAATGCAACATAAATCGTGTCTAAATTTTAACTACATAGATATATACATATAAGTGATGCATGGGCATGCTTGAACATATAATAATATCGAAATTACAATTAAAATTAATATTTTACTCACAGACTTAACAACGGTCACTGTGGCGGCTGGGCGGAGGAAGAAGGCTGTCCCGGCTCACCTGACAATTACATTACAATTATTTAATATAATTGACTCAATACAAATAAAAAAAAGACCAAATACGTCCTAAGTCGTGCCGAAAATCTGGCAGAGTCTCCCCTATACCTAGGACCTACCCAACCTGCAAAAGGGTCCAAAACACACTTCTATATTCACAACCCATATATCCACAACTCAATCTCATCATACAGCCCCTCCTGGGCCCATCAAATCAATCATCCATCACAATATGTAAAATTTCAATTTAGACCTTATAATTGATCATTTTTGCAAAAACTACCCAAACAAGCTCTAAAAATTCTAAAACTTTGCCCCGCGGTCCTTAGCAATATTACTAGGCTATTGCAAAAAGAATCATAATTTTCTAAGCTACCACGAATATTTTATGGATTTTTAATCCTATTCAAGCACTAGAAAATTACGAAAAAGCAAGGTTCGGGTTTACCTTTGCCGATTCTGACTCCCGGGACGTGCTCGGGACGTCTGACAATGGGGGGGTAGCCAAAATCTCGGTCCAATTCGGAGACTTTTCTGGTAACGGGTCTGTCTGGCCGGAAATTCACAGACCCGGTCAACTATCTAATTTTCGTGAATTGAGGATACCTACACGAAGCCCACAACACGGGAGTTAGTACATAAATTTTTTAGAATTTTCTAAGCTCATTTAATGCTCGGAAAAACACTGCGAAGTTTCTTGGGACCCATCGAAAAATGGTGTCGGAAAATTTTGAAATTTATATCCCCGTGAAGCTCTCGACGAGTGGAGCGCTCTGGTACTCTCGGTTTTCTCGTGGGGTTCACGGTTTGCGAGAAATCTAGCCCGAAAGTTAAAATGGGCTAAAATTTCCCGGGCAAAAATTGGACAAACCGCTGGATGGATTTCAGTATTCTTGGTGTCTATGGAAAGCTCTCGACGAGTAGATGAGTTTAGACACAAGACCCGATCCGATTGGTGGCCGGATCGGCCGGATTTAGGCCGGAAAGTCGAACGGTCGCACGAACGAGTCGCTCCACTTCGAGCGCCGTTTTCTGGCGTTCCAGGCGGCGGCCGATGGGTTGGGATGGCTGGGGGTGGGCGCCGGCGAGCTGGGGTGGCAGGGGAGGCGGCGGCACGGCAAGGGGAGGAGGGAGGAGAGAGAAAAAGAGAGAGAAAGGGAGGGAGGTCGGACGCTCGCGGGGAAGGGGAAAGAAGAAAAAGAAAAGGCCGGTCCGATTTGACCGGTCCGATCCGATCCGGTTCGATTGGGCCAGTTCGATTCAGTATACAAAATTTTAAATTTTTACTCTGCCTCGGGACCGAAAACGAGGTCCAAAAATTTCGAAAAAATTCTAGAAAACTCAGAAAAATTTATAGACTCCTAATATATTTTTAGTTTTGTCACGTGGTCTTTAAATTAATTTTTAAAAATCATCAAAGTTTATATTTTCGGAAAATCAAACCCGATTTTTAAAATCCAAAAAATCTCAAATAATTTCTTAAAATTTAAATAAAATTAAAATATCAATGATACTCATAAAATAATAAAAATTTAAAATTTTGGGGTGTTACATTCTTCCCCCCTTACAGAAAATTCGTCCTCGAATTTTACACAATGCAGAATAAAGTACAAGATTACACATTGAACAGATAAGGGTACTTGCTACGCATGTCCCATTCTGACTCCCAGGTGCACTCTTCCACTGACTGACTCCTCCACAAAACCTTAACCATAGGGATCTGTTTTGATCTTAGTTGTCTCACTTGGTAGTCCACTATGGCTACAGGTTGCTCCTCAAAAGTCAAGTTCTCTTTTAGCTCTATTACATCCGGCTGTAGTACATGAGAAGGATCTGGAATGTATTTCCTGAGCATGGAGATGTGAAACACAGGATGAACATGAGAAAGGTTGGGTGGTAGCTCCAACTGGTAGGCAACTACTCCAACTCTATCAGTAACCTCAAAAGATCCGATATACCAAGGTGCCAACTTGCCCTTCTTTCCAAATCTCATGACTCCCTTCATTGGAGAAACCTTCAGGAATACATAGCCGCCTACTGCAAACTCCACATCCCTCCGTCTGGGGTCTGCATAACTCTTACGCCTCGAAAGTCATTTCAATCGTTCCCTGATTAAAGGAACTACCTCTGAAGTGTACTGCACTAGGTCTACATCATGCACCTTCGCTTCTCCCATTTCCGTCCAACACAGAGGAGACCTACACTTTCTTCCATATAGTGTCTCATAGTGTGCCATCCCTATGCTGGAATGGTAACTGTTGTTATAAGCAAACTCCACCAAAGCTAGCTGATCATCCCATTGACCTCTAAAATCCAAAACACTCATGCGAAGCATGTCTTCCAGCATTTGGATTGTCCTTTCAGACTGTCCGTCTGTCTGAGGGTGGAAAGCCGTACTAAAGTTCAACTGTGTGCCAAGTGTTTCCTGCAACTTCCTCCAAAATCGAGAAGTGAACTGGGGCCCTCTGTCAGATATTATGGAAGCCGGAACTCCATGCAATCTGACTATTTCTCGAATGTAGAGTCAGGCATACTGTGCCACAGAATATGTAGTCTTCACAGGCAAGAAGTGAGCTGATTTGGTTAGACGATCTACAATTACCCATATCGAGTCATATCCTCACGTGGTACGAGGCAACCCAGTCACAAAATCCATAGTGATCATTTCCTACTTCTATTCTGGGATAGGGAGCTCTTGCAGCTTCCCTGACAGTCTCTGGTATTCAAACTTCACCTTCTGACAAGTCAAGCACTTGGACACGAAGTCTGCTATGTCTCTTTTCATGCCATTCCACCAATAGCTATCCTTCACATCATGGTACATCTTGGTGGAGCCTGGGTGGACATTGTACAGTGTATAGTGTGCCTCTTGCATGATTTCATTTCTGAAATTGTCCACGTCAGGCACACATATCCTAGAACCTTGCATAAGGGCGCCATCGTTGGCAAACTCGAACTCACCACATTCACCTTGCTGGACTCTTTCTATGATCTTCATCAATTGTTGGTCTATGTGCTGGAAAACTCTAACTCTGTCTCGCAAGTCTGGCCTCACTGAAAAATGAGCCAATAATACCCCCTCATCTGAAAGATCTAGGATTAAACCTTGATCCATTAACTCATGTACTTCCCGAATCAACGGTCTTTTCTCTGCTGAAATGTGCACCAAACTGCCAGAAGATTTTTTGCTCAAAGCATCTGCTACTACATTGGCCTTCCCAGGGTGGTACTGGATGGTGCAATCATAGTCTTTCAGAAGCTCCATCCATCTCCTCTGTCTCAAGTTTAAGTCCCTCTGTTGGAAGATGTACTTCAAACTCTTGTGGTCGGTGTATATCTCGCACACTTCACCGTATAGGTAGTGTCTTTAGATTTTTAGTGCAAAGACTACAGCCGCCATTTCCAAATCATGGGTGGGGTAGTTCTGCTCATGCCTCTTCAGCTGCCTTGAAGCATAAGCCACTACTTTTCCATTCTGCATCAAAACACACCCTAGGCCAACTCTGGAGGCGTCACAGTACACGGTGTATCCTTCACCACTCATAGGTAGTGTCAACACAGGGGCGGTGGTTAGACACTCCTTAATCTTCTGGAAGCTCTTCTCACAGTCATCTGTCCAAATGAATGGAACATTCTTCCGAGTTAACTTAGTTAGGGGAGCCGCTATCCTGGAAAAATCTTGCACAAAACGCCTATAGTAGCCAGCTAGACCCAGAAAACTTCGCACCTCAGTGACTGTTGTAGGCCTAAGCCAATCAGTTACAGCTTCAATTTTCTTGGGATCTACTTGAATGCCGTCACTAGAAACCACGTGTCCCAAGAATGAGATGCTTTCTAGCCAAAATTCACATTTTGAAAATTTGGCATATAGCTGGTGCTCCCTCAAAGTCTGCAACACCATTCTCAAGTGCCACACGTGTTCTTCCTCGGTCCGAGAGTATACCAAGATGTCATCTATGAATACGATGACAAAACGATCCAAAAATGGCTTGAACACCCTGTTCATCAAGTCCATGAAGGCTGCTGGTGCATTAGTGAGTCCAAAAGACATCACCAAGAACTCATAATGACCATATCTTATCCTGAATGCCATTTTGGACACGTCCTCATTCCTGATTCTCAACTGATGGTAGCCTGATCGCAGGTCTATCTTGGAAAAGAATTTAGCCCCTTGAAGCTGATCAAACAGATCGTCGATCCGAGGAAGTGGATACTTGTTCTTCACAGTCACCTTGTTCAGCTGTCTGTAGTCAATACACAACCTCAATGACCCGTCCTTCTTTCTCACGAATAGAATAGGAGCGCCCCAAGGTGAAGTGCTCGGACGTATGAAACCTTTGTCCAACAGCTCCTGTAGTTGGTCCTTTAACTCTTTCAATTCTGCTGGGGCCATCCTGTAAGGTGGCATTGATATGGGGTTTCTACCCGGAACAACATCAATGCAAAACTCTATTCCCCTTTCTGGTGGCAACCCTGGAAGCTCTTCAGGGAAAACATCCATGAATTCTCTGACAACAGGAACATTTTCCATGTTGACACCTTCTACAGATGTATCTCTCACCAATGCCAAATACCCTTGGCATCCACGCCTCAACATTTTTCTAGCACTAATTGCTGACACCAAGTTATATGGAGCCACGCTCTTGTCACCATCAAAGCTAAACTCTTCCACACCGAGTATGTGGAAATACACCTTTTTGTTACTGCAGTCTAAAGTGGCATAATGAGTTGCCAACCAATCCATCCCCAAGATTATATCGAAATCCATTACTGGTAGAGGAACTAAGTCTGCTGGAAAAATCTTTCCATCCACTACTACTGGGCTACCCGGAAAAACTATATCTACATCTATGTTGTCACTAAATGGGGTAGCTACCGACAAAGGGCATTCTAAAGTTGTAGGGTTTCTACCCAATCTCATAGCAAACACAGGGGAGACAAATGAGTGCGTAGCACCCGGATCTATCAAAACACGAGCCTCGTAGGAATAGACTAGTAGAATACCTGCCACAACTGCATTGGAAGCCTGAGCATCCTGGTGGGTCAGAGTGAAAACCCGAGCTTGAACCCTACCCTGAGTGGCAAAACCCTGATACTGACTTCTACCTCCTGATCTGCCTCCAAATCCACGTCCCCCTTGTCCTCGGCCCTATTGGCCATCGAATCACTGCCATCTTTGCCGAAGCACCCGGATACAACTGGCAAGGAACATTTGCAACAGAACCCTGTGACCCCATCTGTGGCTCACTGAACACGGGGCATTCCCTAGCAAAGTGACTTGGTTGGCCACACCTGAAGCATACTCCTGAACCCATCATACAAGCTCCTGAATGTCCTCTTCCACACTGTGCACAAGGTGCTAAGGAGGATCCTGAACCAGACCCAGAACTACTGTACCCTGAACTGTGACCACTGCTGGATCCGTACCCTGGTCTGAACCCTCAAGATTTGTGTCTAAAACCACTCTTCTTATTCCTACTTCTTCCTCTGAAATGACTCTGGCCACCACTATCTGGAGCACCCATATGGGGAACACTTGAAGAACCCTCTGCTCTATTTTTCTTTGCTCTTTCGCTGTCATCCGCAGCATAGCTAATCTCTATCTGTCTGGCTCGATCAACTACCTCATCAAACGACTGATCTGACATCATGGCCAGGTTTGCATACCTCCTGTCAAGCCCCTTTAGGAACATCTTCACCTTCATAGTTTCTGTAGCAACTGCTGTAGGGGCATACCTGCTCAACTCAAGAAATTCTGTAACATATTCATCTACAGACCTACCATTCTGTCTTAAGGCCTCAAAGGCCCACTGCTTTTGATCCCTGAAGCTTTCTAGCACAAACCGATTGATGAACAGTTCCACAAACTGAGTCTACGACAAACCCTCCATCCGAGGTAATATGTAGTCATTCATCCATTGTCTAGGCATAGGCCCCATGACATGCTGCATACACTCTATTAGTCTTCTATCAGTCAATTGCAATTCTGTTCCTGCCTGTATGCAGGAATCCAAAAACCGATATGCATCATCTGATACATCATAAGTACCAGGCACCAACTTCTTGAAATTTATGATCTGTTTGTAAGGTTCCCCTCTTGGTGCGGTGGACTGCTGCTGCTGTGGAGGGTGGACCATATACTGTGCCATCATATCGATGGTCCTCTGCAAACCAGCTAGAGTAGCTGCCATGGGGTCCATGGGACCCTATGCCATAAAAGATTGATCTTGAACTGTTGGCAGCTGCTCTTCTACTTGAGCAGCTCTAGGCCTCCTCCCCCGCCTCCTCGGGGCAGGCGCCTCATCCTGTGCCGACACCTCGTCAGGCACATCTGGTTCTGGTGCAGTGGCAGCTCTCCTGCTTCTACGCATTTTCCTGAAATTCAGCAGCATTAGCCCACAAAATTCAAAATTACTCATTACATAGCTCTATTGACTCATATTTACACACAATATATAAAGCAGAAACTAGAAGCAAAGACGACAATGCAAAACGAATGTGGACCCTATTTTCCGAATGTGACTCCTAGTAGACTCTTTCCAACAATTTAGACAAACATTCCCTAAGAATCTAGAGCCTAAGCTCTGATACCACATTTTGTCACGACCCAACCTATGGGCCGAACCGGCACTAGGACCTGGACCAGCCTAAAGCCCCCGAGGCCCGTAGTAAGCCTAACTATTCATTAACCCAACTCTAAAGCCCATTTGGGCCTAATTTCAAGAAATCAATCGAACAGAGTCCGGCCATAAAATGGACCTTTCAACGGGGAGTTTTTGACTCACCCGACCTATAAACACGATAAATAATCAATTGGGGAGCTCAGCTCACCCTCCACATACTCATATCAATATAAAGACAAATGGGAGCTCAGCTCCCTCATCCAGTCCATCAAACATGCATATAGTAATTTTACAGGTCCACATAACAATTTATATTACAGACCCAAATCAAATAAACATTTCTAACAGATGCGAAAATTCTAGAAATTTATAGAATTACACCAACATGAATAAATGACCTGCGAGGGAGAAAGCAGGTTAACCTCAAAAATATCCTCCTGTGGCCTGGAAAAAATTGAACAAGAGTGAGCGTTCGACTCAGAGAGTAAAATATCAATTTTAACCATAATCTCTATAACTATCTAAAACTAATGCACCCTGTAGAGTGAAATGCAACAACAGTAATAATTTCATATCATAGCAGCAAAAAGGTAATTTGGAGCACTCACACACCCAGTAATATCAATCATAATATATGGGAGCTGATCCCCTATACAGCTCTCTTAAATCCAACCTGGTGCCAGCGAAGAACTCAAGCCGGACTTTCACTTAATAAACCAAATCGGGGTCCCAGCGAAAAACTCAAGCCGTGACTACCCCGAAGGACCGGGTCCCAGCGAAGATCTCAAGCCGTGTCTACCCATCCTATCCATAGTCTACACCACATCACACGCATGCTAACGCACGCACACTGCTCCAAATTACCACAACAACATCCATGACACTTTAACAGTTATGAATGCAACATAAATCGTGCCTAAATTTTAACTACATAGATATATACATATAAGTGATGCATGGGCATGCTTGAACATATAATAATATCGAAATTACAATTAAAATTAATATTTTACTCACAGACTTGACAACGGTCACTGTGGCGGCTGGGCGGAGGAAGAAGGCTGTCCCGGCTCACCTGAAAATTACATTACAATTATTTAATATAATTGACTCAATACAAATCAAGAAAAGACCAAATACGTCCTAAGTCGTACCGAAAATCCGGCAGAGTCTCCCCTATACTTAGGACCTACCCAACCTGCAAAAGGGTCCAAAACACACTTCTATATTCACAACCCATATATCCACAACTCAATCTCATCACACAGCCCCTCCTGGGCCCATCAAATCAATCATCCATCACAATATGTAAAATTTCAATTTAGACCTTATAATTGATCATTTTTGCAAAAACTACCCAAACAAGCTCTAAAAATTCTAAAACTTTGCCCCGCGGTCCTTAGCAATATTACTAGGCTATTGCAAAAAGAATCATAATTTTCTAAGCTACCACGAATATTTTATGGATTTTTAATCCTATTCAAGCACTAGAAAATTACGAAAAAGCAAGGTTCGGGTTTACCTTTGCCGATTCTGACTCCGGGAACGTGCTCAGGACGTCTGACAATGGGGGGGTAGCCAAAATCTCGGTCCAATTCGGAGACTTTTCCAGTGCAGTGCATGCGGCGAAATTCACGACACAGTCAATCGCGAATTTTCGTGAATTGAGGATACCTACACGAAGCCCACAACACGGGAGTTAGTACATAAATTTTTCAGAATTTTCTAAGCTCATTTTATGCTCGAAAAAATACTGCGAAGTTTCATGGGACCCATCGAAAAATGGTGTCGGAAAATTTTGAAATTTATATCCCCGTGAAGCTCTCGACGAGTGGAGCGCTCTGGTACTCTCGGTTTTCTCGTGGGGTTCACGGTTTGCGAGAAATCTAGCCCGAAAGTCAAAATGGGCTAAAATTTTCCGGGCAAAAATTGGACAAACCGCTGGATGGATTTCAGTGTTCTTGGTGTCTATGGAAAGCTCTCGACGAGTAGATGAGTTTAGACACAAGACCCGATCCGATTGGTGGCTGGATCGGCCGGATTTAGGCCGGAAAGTCGAACGGTCGCACGCGCGAGTCGCTCCACTTCGAGCGTCGTTTTCTGGCGTTCCAGGCGGCGGCCGATGGGTTGGGATGGCTGGGGGTGGGCGCCGGCGAGCTGGGGTGGCAGGGGAGGCGACGGCACGGCAAGGGGAGGAGGGAGGAGAGAGAAAAAGAGAGAGAAAGGGAGGGAGGTCGGACGCTCGCGGGGAAGGGGAAAGAAGAAAAAGAAAAGGCCGGTCTGATTCGACTGATCCGATCCGATCCGGTTCGATTCGGCCAGTTCAATTCAGTATACAAAATTTTAAATTTTTACTCTGCCTCGGGACCGAAAACGAGGTCCAAAAATTTCGAAAAAATTCTAGAAAACTCAGAAAAATTTGTAGACTCCAAATATATTTTTAGTTTTGCCACGTGGTCTTTAAATTAATTTTTAAAAATCATCAAAGTTTATATTTTCGGAAAATCAAACCTAATTTTTAAAATCTGAAAAATCTCAAATAATTTCTTAAAATTTAAATAAAATTAAAATATCAATGATACTCATAAAATAATAAAAATTTAAAATTTTGGGGTGTTACAGAGATCTTCGCTGGGACTCGATCCTTTGGGATAGACACGGCTTGAGTTCTTCGCTGGGACCCCGATTTGATTTATTAAGTGGAAGTCCGAGCTGAGTTATTCGCTGGCACAGGTTGGAATAAGAGAGCTGTATAAGGGATCAACTCCCATATATGTAGTGTTTGACATTATCAGGTGTGTGAGTACTCCAAATTACCTTTTTGCTATTGTGATGTGAAAATATTGCTGATGTTGCATTTCACTCTACAGGGTGCATTGGCTTTAGATAGTTATAGAAATTATGGTTAAAATTGATATTTTACTTTCTGAGTCGAACGCTCACTCCTGTTCATTATTTTTCAGGCTACAGGAGAATTTTGTTGTGGTTAACCTGCTTTTTTCCTTCGTAGGTTGTTTATTAATGTTTGTGTAATTTTATTAACTCCTAGAATTTCCGCATGTGTTAGAAGTATTTATTTGATTTGGGTCTATAATATAATTTTCATGTTGGACCTGTAAACGTATTATTATATGCATGTTTGATGGACTGGATGAGGGAGCTGAGCTCCCATTTATTTTTATGACATTGAGTTGAACTCCCCAATTGATTATATATTGTGTTTACAGGTCGGGTGAGTCAAAAACTCCCCGTTGAAAAGTCCACTTTATGATCAGACTCTGTCTGGTTGAATTCTTGAAATTGGGCCCAATGAGCCTTAAAGTTAAGTTGAGGAATAGCTAGACTTACTACGAGATTCGGGGACTTTAGGCTGACCCAGATCCTAGCGTCGGTCCGACCCATAGGTTGGATCATGACAGGACGAGATAAGTTTGCTTACTAGAAATTTTCTTTCTATTTTTTATTTTAATTTATTAGTATATAATATAAATTTATTTATTAAAAATAAAATATAATTAAAAATATAAATTTTACACATTATTTTAATAATATATTTATATATTTTATTAAAATTATAATATTTAAATATATATAAAAATTAAATAAATTCGAAAACTTTTACCACCCCTACCAATTCTATGTCCGCATTCGATTTACAAATGTGCGTAAGAAATCAATCTACAGCGCCTGAAAAGTAGTGAGAATTGACAAGAGAAATGAGACATCTGTTGAAAACTTCCATGGTCGCTGAGTTTTGTCACGACCAATATAACATTTCTCCCAGAAAATAATGAAAACAAGGGATGCTAAACAACAGTAAGCTCATCAATCGGGCTGCCAAATTTAATACATGTACAATTACAATATGTGGCCCCAACTGGGGCTCAAATGAATCAAGTGCTGCACAGTTCCGAGGAATCAACAATGTGTATCGTAATTGCATCTTTAAATTTATTTAATTAATGTGAAGTTATTATGTACATGGATAAAGCTACAAATAAGATTAACAGATTACATGCTAGCAACTATGGAAGAAAGCTCAGTTTCAGCCTCTGGTTCTCCATCAAAACCGTCCACAGTCGTCTACAAACACAATCAATATGTTAAGACAGTATCAATGCGGAACATACCTCAAGACAGATTTTACTTATCAAAAGATGCACTTTCAGTGAGAAATATAAGCGCACCTCTGATTTGTGTTTGGAAAGATAACGATCCAATGCACCCTTTCCATAGAGGATCTTGGCTCCAGTTCCAGGTCCCTCCGAACCCACTGACTCTTCATCAACTACAACAGCATCTATAATATCTTCACCTGTTCTAACATCAGGAATCTACACAAAAATTAAAAGATAAGAAGCTATATTATCAGAAAATGGTGATCCCGGTATCATTTTTAAATATAAAATGAGCAATAAAAATGTGAGATTATCAAGTAAAAGATGCACCCGTTACTGGTAAAAATCATGACCAAGCTGAAAACAAAAAAGAACCCGAGACTTCTGCTTAGGTTAGCAGAGAATGAAATTTACAGGGTTCTGGGAAAAGAATTAGAGGAAAGATATTGAAGAAAAAAAAAAATGCACAATTCCCAGGTCAAAAGTGAGATAACCCAACTAAATAAAAAAGCAATTCCCAATGGTTCAGAGCTAAAATAGCATGTACACTGTCCACAAAATGCTGGGCCTGGGAGTCGACCTATTCATATATATCAGGATTCTTCTCGTTTTTGGTCCCCATGAGAGTCACCATCAGTCCACTCCATCTGATGGACATTCAACCCTCCCACCTCCCCCAAAACAAATGCCAAGATTTAAGTTTTAATCTGCAACTTCCTTAGGATTATATGCTACTAAAGAAATTGGCATATAACAGGATCCTAGACAGCTGGAAAATGTAACAAACTAAGAGATCCAGGTTTCCAAGAATTTTTAGCTGAAAACCCATCTCTTTCTACAAATACAGGTCCATATCTTCTTAGCATATTATGGCTCAAAATGATCCACATAGACATGCAGTATTAATTTTGTGTTGCGGCTCAAATATCCCATAGAGACATGTAGTGTTCGTTTTGTGTCATTTGCCTAACCACCTCATCCTTCAACAATAGCCATGTAGTTGTAATCCTACAGGCAAGTCTTTGCACAGAATTAGGAATATTCTGAAAACAGGCAAGAAGTAAAATACCTCATACATAGCATCAATCAAGATAGTTTCTAGTATGGACCGCAACCCTCGAGCCCCAGTATTTTTCATTATTGCTTTTTTAGCAATTAGTCTGCAAGCATTTTCTGTGAACTGTAACTTAACCTGAAAAAAATTGAAAAAGTGAACATGGGTCCAAAAATAATCACATTTTATGAGCAAGCATGTAAAAAGAGAATTTGACAAAGAAGAACGAACTCCTAAAAGCTCAGATAAATAGGCAAAGATACATAGCATCCATGAAATAGATGTGCATTTCCCAGAAAACATCTATGAAAAGAAAGAAGCATCAAAAGGACACTTACACCATTCATTTGAAACATCTTCTTGTATTGCTTCCCAAGGGCATTTTTGGGCTCTGTCAGAACCTACAAAACATTATTAGCCATCAATAGCACCAGATAAAAATTGATATTAACTTGGACTTTTAAAGACTCCAGTAATTTTTTAGGAGTATAGACAAATAGTGCCAAGTACATCAATTGGATGATTTCCATCAAATACAATTCTTTAGTAACAGAAAATTTTGACCACTTGTGGCATGATCTATCTAACTTGTATCCATGTACGGATAACATATGAACATTGGTGCAATATGAGTACCAAACTCTCTCTTACCATGATGTATATTTTAATAAATTAAATTATGTTATTGATTAATTTCAATTCGCTCCAGGATATCATCTAGGATACAGCAACATCTAGGAAAAAGATGCAGAAATTATATCTATGGAAAGAAAACCATTTCAATATATTACCTGCACAAGCTGATTCTCGGTAAGAGCTAACAAACTCACAAGGACAGGAAATCTTCCAACAAATTCAGGTATCAAACCATATGAAATAAGATCACTACTTTCAACCTGCCAAAGATAAGAATTCAAACAGTATATGAATACCAGAAAGCTGAGAGGAGGGGAGTAAAAGAAAAGAAAAAAGCTATCAGCTGTTACTTGTTGATTGAAGCCTGTTGTGAACTTACAGTCTCCAATAATGATGATGTCACAGCGGCACTAGTAACATTACCCATCCTCATGTTTGCACGTACAGGCGCACCAAACCCAATGGAAGAATCTTGGCGCCTGTAATGAATGCAAACCACTTGTCATTTTTTATTTTAAAGATGGGTTCACATTGTTTTCACCACGAGGACAAGGCTTGTAGCTTGTACAGTGGCAAACCTTTCTGAAATGGTTTTGTCCAGGTCAATGAATGCACCTCCACATATGAAGAGTATATCTTTTGTATCAATCTGTAAAGAAACATAAGTCAAGAAAGGGGGAAAAAAAAGGCATAAAAGAAATGAAGACTACAGGGAATGGTTGCCAGAATTTAACATTCTTATTTGGAATCACAGTATCACACATTGGGGAACACACATTGAGGATAATATGAGAGTATGGATAAAGATGGTCAGGTCATGTCCAACATAGAGAATTAAATACTCTAGTATGAAAATGTAATAAACTAGTGATGGAAGGAGTGATGAGGAAAAGGGGGAGACCTAAAATGACGTGGAGTGAAATAATATTGAAAATTTTATAATTTTTGAAAATTGATGTAGAATTGGTCTCAAATAGAGCTGAATAGCAAAAAAATGATCTTATAGTTAACTCTAACTAGTCTGCAATTAAGGCTTAGTTGTTATTGTTGTTATATTCGAAATCACTTTCTTGGAAAAGTTGAATTCCTGCAAGTGATTTTAGAAATGCAATATTACCTTTTTTTATTGGAAATAAAAGTTTCCTTAGAGTGTACATTACTGTATTTGGTTAGTTTATACCAATGTAAAAAATAAATAAATCAATGAAGTTTATGATGCTGTGCGTATAACATCACTATTGAAGACCTGTGTCCCGTCAAGCTTGGACCATAGTCACGTTGAGAAGCGGTGTTTAGTTCAAGCTTTGCCAACTTCGTATAAGTTGTTTTGGTATTGGCAGAATGTGGAAGACTACCAATTTCAAAGTTGATTTTCTCCAATTCTATTTTAATTAGAACTCTTATTTCTATTTTAGTATTTTAATTTCTCTTTATTTAGAATCTATTCCATATAACTTAGAAATCTAGAATTTATTTTAAATTAGAATTGGTTTTGTTATTTAAGTTCTACTTAGATTAGGATTTAAAACTCTATAAATACACATTCTATTCTCATTATTTACAAGTTTTTAGAATTATTCAATAAAGTTTATTCTTCATACAATTGTATTTGCTTTATTTATCCTTGGACTTTGGATTAAGTGTTTTTAAGGTTTTGGATTAGATCTTATTTTATTTTCACGGGTTTAATCGTGTCAATCCTTTTCCTCACTGCATGCTGTGTTAGTTTATATATATATATATATATATATATATATATATATATATATATATATATTTTTTTTTTTTTTTTTTCATTCAATATTGGGTTGTTTATTTGGGGGAAAAAATTGTGCTTTTTGCTTGAATTGGGTACTTTTTATTTTATTTTTTTTTTTTGGGGGGGGGGGGGGGAGGCGGTGCGGGTGAGGGAGGTGTGACCTCCTCAACAATAGACTAAATGCATAATTGAAATTTGTTTAGCTTTATATCTACTTTCATAACGTATCCCATGGTACCTCTAAGAGTTGGGACACAAAATCCTTTAAATTTATCACATAATACTTAAAAAAATACAGGAGATTATTCAATATACTACTGCTCACATGTATGTGGGGTCTACTTTCGACATTATCAAGTGCACTCCATGTACACCATTTCATTTTCATTTGGGATCCACTTTCCATGTTTTCAATTGGACTCCATGTGTTTGTAAATGCAAGATGCACTAATTTCTAATAGACATGGGTGCACTCAACAATTCCCAATTTTATTTAAATTGAAATATATCATAAATACATAAATACTAATGCAATAAAACCTATGTCATACTAAGTGTAAACACCATATTTTGGCCGACCTTCGAAGGTAAGGTTCTTTTAAAATTGAAACTTTATTATCTGTTCTCGATCGATGTCCCAATCACAAGTAACTTTTCCAAACATACTGATCGCTCGTCCCTAGAACAAATCGATCTCACGCTCAAGCTAAATTGCTTTCCAATCCCTTGGTATTTATCAGATGAGTGCGAGTCAATATTGGATCTACGGACCATCCAATCTTGCCTGTTGTTGTTCTCCGATCTCTCTATGTACAAATATCACAAAATTCCATTTGACTAATGTTGTGATCGGGCTTCTCGGTCGAATTGCCCAGATATTCCTCAAAATGAAGTTAAGGTTTTTATCTGATCTAATAATAGTTCCGACCTTAAAAGTTCAAGTCAGTGTCAAATCTTTGCAATTCTAATATTCTAAAGTTTCATTCGATATTTGATCATGGCTCCGTCTGATCTCATGTTCGCGTGTAACGTTGTTCCGATCTCTTGGAGTAATTTGATATCTTTTGATTAATAGTTGCTCTCAGGTTTAATATTCAACTGCATTCAATCAATTAAGTACTCAGACAATTTGGTTTGAATGCTTTCCGATCTCATCAAGAAATGGAACATAAAAGACTTCAATTCACTTCAAAAACAAAAAATATATACAAGTCAATTAGCAAGGGGATTCTTCTCCGTCCTGCGCCCCAATTACATTCCTCCCTCTCTTCTCACCCTCGTGCTCCTCATCGCTGTCCTCTTCGGCCGCTAGGATGAGCTTATCCATCCAGGAAAAATCCTCCTCAGGATAACGCTTCTTTAATTCAGACAGGAGGTCGTTATGGGCGTTCACATATGCCCAGCCTCTTTTGTAGTGCTCTCCTCCTCCTTTGCCCGAAGTTACTCAGAAAAACGAGCGAGATCGACAAATCGACCAGCCCTAGAGACTTTTAAGTTCTCGCTCCACTTCAGTTATCCTCTCTCCGCAAGACTTCACCTGATCTTCCAGTTTGACGATGTAATCATTAGCAATGGAGAGCTGAGCCTTTGCAGTTGATGCATCCCGGACCGCCTTAAGAATCTCCTTCCTTATGACATGGGCTTTTTCTCTGGTCAAGTGTTGGTTTCCAATAGCCTCCAAAGCCAAACTCATTGTCTGAGTTAGAATATCATCAATACTCTCCTCAGTCAACCAGTTCCGATCTTCTTGGAAGCAGATGGAAGTGCCCATGACCTTGGCTAGACCAGAATTCCCTCGGGTAGAGCGGTTTCTTTCCAGCGATTGGATAAGGAGTTGAGCTCCTCGGGAAAGCGTTCTAACAGTAGGGCCAAAAGACTCTCCTTCTATATTGGAAGAGATCGGAGGAGGCGAACATTCAATCTGCTGAGGTGGAGAGACGATGAACTCTATTTCCGAGGCTGGCGGCTCCTGAGGTCGAGGAGGGGAGCTCGGTACTTCTACCAAGTCTTGTCGAGGTGTTTGAGCAGCGGTGGCAGTAGCCTCTTTCATCGCTCGTACCTTTCGGGAGACCTCCCTCTTTCTCTTGTGGCTCTCTTTGGAAGCGTCACCACCCACCATACCCTGCACAAAGAAGAAATCAGTAAGTTCACTAAGATTGAGAGACTAGAGATCTGGATTGTACCGGTAGCAGGACCGAGGTCAGAAAGTTGAAGCTCGTAATCTTCATAGGAGATCAGCCGCATCATCCACCATTTTAGTTCAGCCATGACCACATCTAAGCATGAATATTTATGGGTGGCTGCCTGAGTTTTTATTATTTCAACATGGCGTCTTCGTCTTTATTTAAAGTAAGCTTCTTAGGGACTTGGGGGACCAAATAATTTCAATTACGTGGGATCCCCTCAAAGCCGTTTCGATCCTTGCTCCTAAGGATGAAAAACCAATCCTTCCAGTTCTTCAGCGAAGAAGAGAGATCGGTGAAAAGCCTGCAGTTCAACTTTGCCTGAAAAAATCAGAATTCGTCATCCTTTCTTCAGGCAAGCCTATGCAGCTTGGCAAAGAACCTAACCGTGGGCTCTAGCCTCTTAGCTCAGCAGAGACCTCTGAAGGCTACTAAAGTCTGCCAGGAGTTCGGATGCACTTGAACTATCGATACATAGTGGAATTTTAGGACGGCCTTGTAAAATCCATCCAAGGGAAAACGGAGCCCAAACTTCAGCTGCTCTTCATACACTATGATAAGATCGCTTTCTTCAAAGAAGTGATCGGCCCGAAGATCGCCATGGCATCTGATCAGTTCAAAAAAGTCGATCCGCAGATTGTATTCTTGACTTATGGATTGAAGATCAGTATCTCTAAGGACTGACAGCAGTTCATCAACTGGCAGGTTCTCCTTTCTCGAAGATGTTCCTCGCTTCGATTTGATAGCCGGACCAGTAACCAGAATGATGGCTGTGCTGGATCGTCCGCTTGGTCTAATCGCATCGCCTTCTTCCGAGGTCCACAAAATATAGACGGAAGGTGGACTCGCAGCTCTCTGACCCTCGGTACCACTCATTTTCACAAAATAAAAAGGAAAATTGATCGGAAAAATATTAAAGCTCTTACCGAAGTGTTAGTTGGTGCCGGAAAAACTTGAAAAACGAGAGAAAATTTGATGTCTATGAGAGAAATCTGAAAGTGGCATGATTTGCAAATGGCTACCCCCACCCTATTTATACCCGCTAGTGCATTAAATGCTGCATCGATAAGCGAGATCTGACCAGTGCCCCGAGAAATTTCTAGAAGCACGGAAAGGAGATCGGATAAAGAAGATTGGTTTATGAGTTCGTTTAGCGGATTAGATCGGACACAATTAAAAGGGATCGGAAAATAATGCAATAATAAAACAAAAACATTCAAGTAAAATTTCATTTGATTTCCAAAAGATTAGATTACATCATTTGGACGATCTCAAAAGATCAGATTACATCATTTGGTCGATCTCAAAATATCTTATTACATCATTTGAGCGATCTCTCAAAATCAACACTACATTCTACCTAACTTAAGACTACTCCGAATCCTAGAATGCTGGCCTATGTTAAAGCCTAGATTTGTGGCTGAATCAAAAGATGTGTTTGATCAGAAAGCCAGCAATAAATACTAGGTAGATGTACAGCTCAGGTGGGGTGACTATGACTCTCATGATATTGAGCAGCGTCATTGTTAATGTCATTGACCAGAACCGAGCTGCAATCGGGACCCTCGAGATGGTAAGGAACCAAGTGAACTTCAAGAGGTGGTCACCGATATTAAGATTGAAATTAGCGGTCCTCTTGTCAGAGATCGGTCTACAAGCTATGCCGATGGGCCGATCCGAGATCGGTGCGTTAGTTAGTTTTGACCTTGATCGGTTAATTAGTCCAGTTCCCTCACCATCATTGGACGACACCCTCATGAATCTCTGATCACCGGAGTTACTCAACCAAGTGAACTTCAAGAGGTGGTCACCGATATTAAGATTGAAATTAGCGGTCCTCTTGTCAGAGATCGATCTACAAGCTATGCTGATGGGCCGATCCGAGATCGGTGCGTTACTTAATTTTGACCTTGATCGGTTAATTAATCCAGTTCCCTCACCATCATTGGACGACACCCTCATGAATCTCTGATCACCGGAGTTTCTCATTTTCGGAAAATGAACAAAGAAGGCATTCAGAAAAAGATTAAAGTGGTTGTCATGGGAAGTATTCTTGTCGGAAAAGCCAGGAACTGAAGAATGAAACATTGAAGGTTCACCGGAGAAAGTTGTGAATATGCAAAAGAAAATCTCTCAACATATATATAAGGTCCCGGCATTTATTGCATACAGAACCCGAAGCAGACGCATCGGTAACTGAAGAATTTATTGCTTTGACCAATACAAGTTAGATAGAGAGGAAAGATCAGGAATGAGAGAGATCGAGAAATAAGAAGGGACCCGATGCAAGAGATAGACATCCGAATAATGACCCTAAAAGGGGACGGTCATAATGGGAAGATCGGAAAAGCAAGGAACAAACCGTAAAATCGGAGAACTCAGGGAGTTGAATAACTACCGATCATAGCCTTTAATTAGCTCCCCCCCACCGTTAGATCCGAGTTAGTTAAAGCATTGCAGGCTTGATCAGATCCTCACTACACATCCCATTTGCAAGGACGCCCTCCTAGCCGTCAGGCGCCAAATGGTTAAAACAACCCTGTACATCGCAATCTATACCGTTGATTATAATTTTAAGGATGGATCTGGAGTCCTCAGATCAAAAGCAGATGACAGATTCGGCGCCTTTTGTTCCCAGCCTTTGGATCCATTTTGTAAAGCGAGACCCTTGACCGTTGGATTAAGGGATGAAAGGACGATATTCTGAACTGAATCCCGACCCTCCATTTTGATTCTCTTTAATTCTCAGACATCATATTATGTTATTTTGAATCTCAGCCTTCCGTCTCCCCCTTGATAAGATCTTGACCCTTCATTTTGAACACCCATTCCCTATAAATACCTGCATGCAATACTGTAGAGGAGAAGGTGGTGATTATCGTGGAAAGACTTTGGACTTTAATTCAGTCTTGCTACTTGTCATTCGGAGCTTTCAAAGTGTTGAGAAACTTTAAAAATCAGTTTTCTGAAGTATTTCATCAAAAGGAGCTCTAAATCCTGAGATTTTCATTTTCAATACCTGTGCACTACCCTGTGAAACCATCTTCACTCCGTCTCATTCCCACCGCCCTAGTATCTGTGTATTACACTCCGAGCTCAACTTCGTTCCGATCTATTCCCATTATCTCGAGTAAGCTCAAGTCCTTCGGTCGTCAGCTTTCACCTCTCCAAGATTTATGGATACTAGAGTCAGCTCGCCTGTCTCCTCAACTTTCTACAGGTAAGCGTCTAAACTGTCATTTTGTTGAATATCCTTGATTTGTTTTCTCTAGTTTTCTTTTAAAGTTTTTTTTTTTATAACCAGTCACACTAAATCTCAGAACAGGTTATCTAGGCCCGTAGTTATTTCTTGTGTCTTCTTTTTATTCATTCGTAAACTCCATTTATCGTCACCTAGTTTTTATTCCTTTCGAGAGTAGATGTTCGAGTCATCGGCGACTCGTAAATACTCTAAAGAATATAGGCAGGAGTACTTTAACATGACAGTTTTTGGTCTGAATAAATGAAAAATGATAAAGGAAGATAGATGAGCAAAGGTCGAATAGGTTGAAAACAAGATTATGTCAAACAAATAAGTTAAGAGATCGGGCCTTGAAACGAACCCAGGCGATAAGACAATAGATCAGGAATCAAGATAAGTTCGGATCCCGAGCGAGCGACTAAAAAGAGATCGAATGTCGCAAATCAAAGAGTTCTGATAAAGCGATCATGCGGAAGATCGGCAACGAGTTCGGCCTATCGTCCGCCATCTAGTTATAAGGTCCCGTAGGCTAGGAAAAGTTTTACACAGGGGTTTCCTGTGTCTTCGGTACTTCATTCCCATATAAAGGGGGTCAAGAAGGACCCTTTACCTGAATCCTTAGTTCAAAGTTCTTATAAAACGCTATTCTTATAAATATATTAAGAGATCGGGGGAGAGTTCTTACCCAAACTCAACCTAATTTTTTAACGCAACATATTAAGAGATCAGGAGAGAGTTCTTACCCAAACTCAACCTAATTTTTAACGCAACATATTAAGAGATCGGGGGAGAGTTCTTACCCGAACTCGGCCTAATTTTCTAACGCAACATATTAAGAGATCAGGGGAGAGTTCTTACCCGAACTCAACCTAATTTTTTAACGCAACATATTAAGAGATCGGGCGAGAGTTCTTACCCGAACTCGGCCTAATTTTTTTAACGCAACATATTAAGAGATCGGGGGAAGAGTTCTTACCCGAACTCGGCCTAATTTTCTAACGCAACATATTAAGAGATCAGGGGAGAGTTCTTACCCGAACTCAACCTAATTTTTTAACTCAACATATTAAGAGATCGGGCGAGAGTTCTTACCCGAACTCAGCCTAATTTTTTTAACGCAATATATTAAGAGATCGAGGGAGAGTTCTTACCCAAACTCAACCTAATTTTTAACGCAATATATTAAGAGATCGGGGGAGAGTCCTTACCCGAATTCTCAACCAAAATCTTAATAAAGTATATAGAGATCGGGGAGAGTTCTTACCCGAATTCTCGGCCAAAATCTTAATGAAATATGTGGAGATCGAGGGAGAGTTCTTACTCGAAATACTCCGCTTAAATTTTAACATAATACATTAAGAGATCAGGAGATAATTTTTACCCGAATTCTCTTAGCTTAAATTCAAACTAAAATATACTAAGAGAATGAGCGAGAGTTCTTACCTGAGCTTTCGAATTAAATGCTTAATACACCAAGGGATCGGCGGGAGAGTTATTCCCAAAGTATCCCAAATATTAGGTTGAGGCCCGATGGAGAGTCCTCCTCAAGGCACTCATATTTATAGGACAAATTTTTTGCCGAAAATATCATAACTTCAGCATTTATATTAACCTCCTAAAAATCTATTACATAACATCAATTCACTGAAGGGTCATCTCATCTACTCGTGTTCTTGGGCAACCCGAAATAGTGAAATATCAAATATTCTTTTTATCTGTACAAAGGATTAACATCATCATTCTAACCCCTAAATTATCAATTTATAAAGAGCACAACATTAAATCTACTTACCCTCGCTGAGGGACGAGGTGGGGTGCCTAACACCTTTCCCACCCGTATACGGATCCCGAACCTAGAATATCTGTTTTCAAAGTAAATTTTAATTTTTACAAATGGTTTTCTTTAATTTCTCTCAAAATTAAAGTGGCGACTCCTCACTTTTCCCACTTCGGTGAGAATCGTCCGGCGACCGCAAAACTCTTGCGACACTAAGCACGTAAACACGTAAATAATAATATTGATAAGGTATTTCAATCTAAATATTATAATAATTAAGAGCAATAATGTCTACACTACACTATTTTTTTTAACTCACATTCCCATGAATGTAAATTTTTCCCACTCTCTAGGATATGAAAGTACTTATCCGCATACATGGGAAAGTTGTGGTGGGACCCACAAGATCAACAACTTGTAACTTTCTTAGGATTGCAGCTTTCCCATGCAAACTGATCAAGGGAAAACTTACATTCCTATGTCACTTCCCTAAGCAATTTTGGGAACCAAACACACTCAAAAAGAATTCAAGTATGAAAATGCACGCAAGCAACAGCAAAAGCTCATTAATCTTAGTAAAGACCCATAGCCAAAGTCCCCACACCCTCTTAAACATAGAAAAATAAATGCATTTATCATTTAAACATCATTGCAACCTAAAACTATAACACATCAAACAAACAGAAGCAAATATTATGAGCAATCTTACCTGAATATTGTCACCTCTTGGATGCTTTCGAGCTCCCTTCTCAGGAACATTGACAACCTAAATCAAGCAATGGATCATGAGTGTAAATTTATGAATCCATAAATACAATGGTACCACAAAAAAAAAAAAAAAAAAAAAAATCAGAAGGCAGATTTTTTTTTTCATCTGACTATGGGTTAAAATTTTGTCTAATCTGCTAACTCAAGAAACATTTTTAAAAAATAGTTCATATGGCTACTTCAATTGCATCATGACAACATCATACTGCCATTGGAGTGATAAATAATCACTAAATAAAATTGATCCTACAGTTCATGCAAAACAAGACGTACCGTTCCCTCAAGCATTTTTAATAATGCCTGCTGAACGCCCTCACCTGATACATCTCTGCTAATATTAACACTCTCAGCCTGCAAATTGAAAAGATGAAACGTGAACAGTTTTTTTCTCCAAAAAAAAAAAGAAAAGAAAAAGAAGAAGAATTAATGAACAAAAGGGAAAAAAAGGACTTGATAGTAAATGGTGCAAGGAACCTTTTTTGTGATCTTGTCAACTTCATCGATGTATACAATGCCCTGCTGAGCAGCTGCCACATTATAGTCAGCAGCCTGAAATAAGAAAAAGAAAGAAAACGTGAAAACCACTTATGCACAATAGTGACAGTAATTCATAGTACACACAATTATTCACAGTTCAATAGAGTCATGTTATTGTTGTAATCATAACAAAGGTGCAACAGCATTGAGGAATTTTCACATGCTACCTAGAAAATCACGGATTTAAATAACACTAATAAGAGCAAAGAATAATGTGACTAGTTTAGCTTTTTTTTTTTATAAAATCATTTTGGCTTCTTTAATAGAGGTTTTAAACCAATGGTCATGACTCATGATCAATCATTTTCTAGGACTAGGTCTATTTTTTACAGTTTGGAGTATATCAAATGGTTCCAATATTCTCTGTTTATATATTTTTGGGGTGAGGTGTGCAAGGGCAGCTCCAATGCACCACACTTGGCAAGGGTTAGGGGAGGGTGGTCTATCTCACGCAGAATTCCCCCTGCTTTTTGCAGACAGGCTGTGAAAACCTGTTTCATTTTTATGCATGATCAAAACAGAAACAGCAAGCAGTCTCAAAAAAAAAAAAAAAAGAAACAGCAAGCAGCTTTGCCTATTATGCGCACTATACAAGAAAAGTTTATAGAGTCTTAGCTAATAATTTTAAAATTAAGATACAATGATCCAGCAAACAATCAATAAGATGATAAGACATCCTAAATAGCAATACTTGAAACACAAGGGAAACTTAGGGTCACATGAAGTTACCATTAATAGCTTGCCCAATACGGACTCCACATCTTCCCCCACATATCCTGCCTGTGCATAGCATTTTCATAAAATATAAAAATCATTTATCATAATAAAATACTCCCATGCCCATATATTAGTGGCCAAACTTCACATAAATGAGCAAACAGCACAGACGAAAAAATGTTATAAAGCATATTATTCTAGTTAAAGAAACTCAATCTTTGAATAAAATTCACATAAAGATGAAATAAAATCATAAGAGGCACAGATCATAAAAGATCACCATAGTAAATAAATGATTGTCACAAACTTGCCTGGGTCAATGTAGTTGCATCTGCAATAACAAAAGGAACATTAACAAACCGCGCCAAGGTTTTGGCAAGTAATGTCTTCCCTGTCCTTGAAATGGCATCCAAAACAACAAACAAGTGAGACCAGTAAATAACAGAGTCATCTCAATCGAATATACATATATATATATATGTATACATATATCATCTTTTTCACGCCACAATCTATAGTAAAATGAAAACAGGGCCACTTAAGGACATATTGAAATCAAATAAACAAGAAATAAAAAAGGCAGTGCTATATGGACACAACCTTTGTAAATGTCCACAATCATTGTTTTGGTAACAGTTAAAACAAAATCATAATATCAAAACTTCACATAGTCACAGTAATACAGCAACTCTTAATCCAAAACTAGTTTCAACTCTGTTGGATAATAATAAAAAATTAAAAAAAATAAAAATTAAAAAAAAAAGCCAGCAATATTTATTCATCCAGGGACAGCATCAAGAGCATATATCCACAATCATTGTTTTGGTAACAGTTAAAACAAAATCATAATATCAAAACTTCACATAGTCACAGTAATACAGCAACTCTTAATCCAAAACTAGTTTCAACTCTGTTGGATAATAATAAAAAATTAAAAAAAATAAAAATTAAAAAAAAAAGCCAGCAATATTTATTCATCCAGGGACAGCATCAAGAGCATATATTCTCTTTCCATACAGCATATCAAGAAGAGCATGGACACAAGTAACACATAAAACAAGAACACCTCCAGATTTCTGGGTTACGGGAAATGGAAAATTTTAATTTCTGAAAACACTAAAAAAAAGTAAGAGGATACTTAACAGTCACAATAAGAATAACGATAAATCACCTGAGCCTGTTGGTCCCATTAGAAGAATGTTACTTTTCTCAAGTTCCACTCCATCATCATCCACAGCATCCGCTTTGCTGTTCCCTGAATCTCCAGCAGACCTAACTTCCCAAGTTCCAATAAACATGTTAGAAGTCAAAACTCAACAACTCTGTTGATGAACATCATGAGCGGAAATATTGCAACTAAAGAGTGTGCATGCACATCCTAGCATTTACTATTGGCCCGTGATCCAACAGTACTCTTCTGCAGCCTATCAAGGTTGAAACAATGAAAAGGGCACAATTGGGTTGGCTGATATCCTCTTGTTATATTTATATGAGGAAGGGCTGGAGGGCTGCCCAAAAGAAGGGGTGAATGAATGGAACAATCATTTGAGTTTAGCTAAAAACAGATCAGAAAGAAACAGGCAGACATTTATCATAGTTATTAAAGGCATAAGGCACAATGGGATACAGAAGTCTCAGCACTGCCACACCTAGAGGTGGTAAAAAAGAAATAAAATTTGAAAGAAAATTCAAAATTAATATTACACACTAATAGAACAACTAATGTACAGTTAAAATTCCCTTCTTTTGAATTTAACAAGCTTGTGTTCCATGTAGTGTCTTATGGAAATATCACTGCTAGAATTACAAGAATCTATATTCCATACTGAAAAACAAAAAATAGAGGAAGACAAAAATATTAGAATCCATATTTGAAACAAAAAGAACACTTGCGCCTATCTTCTTGTGAGTAAGAGTCAACATATAGGTGAATAAAAGGGAAATAAAACAGAGGACAACATAAAGGAAGAGTAAAGGAGAGAAGAGAGAAAGTGATGATTGTTGAATCGGTTAAAAAAGAGGACCAAAAGAGAGCGGATATTGGAAAAAAGGAAAAGACAAAACAGACAGCCTAAATGAAGAATACAGGAGAATGGAGAGAGGTAGAAAGCCTAGTTGGGGCAAAATCTTCCATTTTTTCTTTTCTTTTTTTTTTTAGGTATAATTTTTTTTATTTTATTGAGTGCTATTTTCAATTGAAATGGCCCAGTAGCCATTTAGTCCTTGTTTTCATTCTTTTTTTTTTTTCTTTTAATTTAATTGGGTGCAATACAATAAACTATAAACCAATGCTCAACCTTGTATCAATGTCATATAGATGAAAAATAACATCAAGTAAATACAAAAATAAATGGCTGCATCCAAAATTTAATTAGAGGTGTGCCTTCATGGTGCCTTATGCCTGGAAAAAGGAGTGTGTCTAGAGAATAATACGCACACCTCGCTTAGGTTGACATTTGACCATGATAGAGGTGCTAAACCTAGAGCCTGTTAAGCCTTTAACAACAATGATACTTCTGCAGATCAGGTAGTATTACGGAGTGCAGACATACTAACTCACCTATCCACCCCCGCCCTCCTTGTCACTGCTCTTTTGAACTACCTAAGATAAGGATTTAACCACTAACCAACATATCTTCTGCACTATTCTCTTTTCCTAAGCCAGCCATGACAAAGCAAAGGCAAAACACATAACACTGGTAATTTATCGGACACCAAAAGTAAACATTAAGAATGTGCATATTGTTATGCCATTCAGCAAATTCAAATTTCATGAGATGATCAGAATTATTAACAGATTGGTCATACAAATAGTTAAGCAATGTTAGACTGCCCCTTCATGCCCAACTGATGATTAACTACATAATCTCTATATATATATGACAAAAGGAAAAGGAACAGAACAAGGTGTGCACGTAATGAATGTATATGACTGACCACTTTTGAATGGAATCATGATAGATTCTCTTATAGTGATTGTAAACTGCAACAGAAAGAACCTGTAAAGAATACATAAAATTATAAAGAAATAGAATAAAGGATGTAGAAGATGTGGAAATAGACAAACAAAAAAATGTTAACACAAGCAGAGATGTGGCTATGTATTGCACAATCTACATTATAACTTATGATAAAGTTCAAATACAGGCAGGTTTTCTTTCTTCCCATCAAAACAAAAAATAGTAACAAAAAAGAAACAAAAAGCTGTAATCTTTTGATAAGCATAATGGTGTTCTAAGCCATTCCTGTTAAAAGGCAATAACAGAAGTTTCCACTAGAGCAAAGAAGTACATCTCCATTGCTAAGCTAAAAAGATCCAGCATAACCAAAAACTTTTAACCGAATAATTAAAAATAAAATACACGTAAGAAAAAGAAAAGGAACAACTAATTAAGTGAATAACTAAACGAATTGCAATACCTCTATGTTAAACCACATAACCAAAACAAAATCTGCCAAGTTTAAATCAATCATATATCGTGAAGGAACCAATTCCATGCTACTTGTATAAGCATTTAAGAGACGAAACCAATACATTTAGTCTAAGCAACCAACCAAACCAGAAGAACAATCACCTTTTTAGCTCGTTCTTGTCCAATCACAAATTTATCCAGTCCCTTACAGATCTCTTTTGGTGTTGGAAAATTATTACGCAAATTGGATCCACCCCAGCACCCATCTTTCGAATTCGACCCAGAATCACCTCTACCTCCACGAACTACATTCACTGCGGCTTCGTTTACCCCAACTGTTGCAATCCCATCTCCCGGAGGCTGCCACACCTCTGGTGGATCCCTATAATTGGACCCACTATCCCTACCATTCAATTTCTCGCCCCAATTTCTCCCAAAATCCTTACTTGAATCACGTTTACTCCTCCTATTATCCAATAATTGAGTAACCTTCTCATCGAATTCACCGCGCAGAGAGACGGGCTTGAAAGAAGTGGAGTGATAGGGAGAGTTGGAGAAGTGGTCATCCCATTTTCTAGGTTGCGTGCAGTAAGAGCTAGACATGCCACCCGCATACATGTAATTGAATAAGAAACTTCTGAATTGATAGGCTGTAAAAGAGGCCGTTTCCTTGGAAGTTCTCGATCTGAGAAGCGCAGCCATGGTGTCGAAATTATAGCGGGAAAGTAACAGAAACAGAGAGTGAGGTAGTGAAGCTCAGAAAAATGGAAAATTAAGGGCTCAAAAAATGGTCAAAATGGAAAATTGCTAGAGGGGTCAGAGACATCTAGAGATGAATTTAAGAGAGTATATGTTAAGATTTTATCATTATTGTGTGAGGGTGGAGAAATTTTGTAGATAGAAATGAAAGAAAAACAGAGATATTATCCAGAACTTCAGAACACAAAACACAGCACAGATGAGAGAAATATCTTGTAAAGCGCCGCCAGGCAACATTGGCGTAAGCTTTCGAGAAAATCTACTGCTTTGATTTTTAGTCTGAAACGACGTCGTTTTACGGCAAAGTTTACGGCGGTGAGATGATTGGCATAGTGCCAAAACTCACGTACGCTGCAGACCATCATGGAGCAAACTACAAAAATAGGCGCAAGTGCATGGAATTGGGAAAGATTCTTATCCCGACAATCCGCCATGCATTCATTTCTAGGCCTGAATGCCGTAAGAAAACAAGAATATCCAAATAGTCTAACCACTCAACTACGGTGTAACGAATCAGAAACAAAAAAATCTAGCTATTCAGGCAAGGACACTAGTCTCCTGACGGCTACCCATAGATTGCAAATGAGCCATGCAAGTCTAATGCTAGAATTTGACTGATATAAGCAGAGATCTTTTCCTTCTTGAAATGGTGGTGGTTGGATTGGGCTGAATTCCATTGAGATTTGCCAGCACGTGAAGTGTTATAATTGCCATTATCCTACCCTTCTTTAACACTGACCACCGTCGCCAAAGAGAAGAGAAACCCACAGGATGGGGCCCTTCTGCAAGCCAAGTAAGAGAAGCGTGGGAACAAAAGAAAATAAAATTTCAAGAACTGCAATGGTAACTTATTTTCAAACTGTAGCAGCCTTCAGCTTCGGTTTTATTTTATATGGAGTATATGTAATCCATAAACGACATCGTTAACTAGGTTTTTTACACTGTAGTATATAAACATTCATGTGCTTGAACTTTATTTAATAAAGATACTTAATTTTATAATTTACAAGTACGCAATGCCAGAAATAAATTTAAATCACGAGAAATAACTAAAATAATACAACAGTGCTATAAAACTTGAAACCACTTGATTCCTAGGGCAACAAACAAATCCAGAAAATCTTATGATATTGACATTAGGGTTAAGGAAAGTAAAAGTCATCATACGCTTGAAGTAAGATAAAAAGAAGAATGCAAATGCTATTTTAATGCTTAAATGGAATGGTACAATCTATTATTTTATACATGGTAGCATCCAATATTAGAGGTCATATCTAGGCCTGATACGCTATAGCAAAAACTACTCTCCACTGCACAGCAAAATGAAACTAATATGTAGGTCAGCCAGAATGCTATCTGTCCCTAACCAATGAACACAGCTCCTTTCATTATATCCACCATTTTCCACAGTAGGTGCTATTTACAGAGCACTTTCAAATATGGGTCTCCTTTCATTAAGATAAATGCTCTTGGACTTGCTTGTCTCCATTTGATGAGCTGCAAGAGACACCACTATTTCATTCCAATAAAAAATGGTAGTGCATAAAGAACCAACAATAATTTGACAATAGAGTAACTTTCACAAGTAAAAATAAGTGCTAACACTGCAACTTAAACACATCCTTAATAAACTAAGTTGAGAGAGCGAGAGAAAAAGTATAGCACTCCCAACATCAAAACAAATTGTAGGCATTGTTAATGGTGATTATTACCATCTGTGATAGGTTGTGAAAACTCAGCTCTCTAGCTGATGCCTAACAGTTTTGTCTGCTTGACTAAGAGATTACTGCTTATCTATGGCATCTTCATTTGGAGCGTTCAGTCTTTCTATTGGAAATGGAGAAAATGAGACAAGTTTAGTTATAATCAAACCTCACATGTCAACAAATATGGTGTAATCTATTATAAACCCCACAACCCAGCTCTCATCCCTGGGCAGACGTGGCTCTCTCTCTTTCTCAATCCACTGAGTCCACCCTCCCCAAAATTTCCCTGAGAACAGTCAACTGCGTTAATGGTAGGTGTTAAAACTGTCTTCAGAACGTTGAAAACCACTTACTGCAAGATATAATCTTCATGCAAAGTGAACTACCAATGAAGAGAATTCACTCCCATTCCCCAACCCCTCAGACCTCCACTATGTTTAAATAAGATTGATGTCTATCTTTTGGAACAGAATAGCATCATTTTTACATTAGTATGATTCTTATGGTTGTGTACATACTCATCTGCATTTTCCCAAATTTGAAGTAATATCACTTTGCACTGGCAATGTTATGCTCACAGCTATCAGATTGATTTTCAAATTGAGTGCATATCACATATGGTATCCTAATAAATCTGTCATATTGTAAAGAACAACCGGATTACCATTTGTTCAACCTAGCTTTATTCATAGGAAACCTCAGGGTAGTTCAATCCCCATCAAATTTTACAACCAGCAAGATTTTAACCAGTCTGCATATTTATTTCATAATGCAAAAAAGAAATCAACAAATTATATTGACCTTAAAAAATTATGGATTTGAACAGTGGAACAAAAGAAATTGTCAGAAGGTAGTGAGATCAAGAGTAAAATTGGTCTTACTCGAGTCCAGAAATCAGATTATTGACTTCACTTACAGCAACCTTTACAGCATACAGTGTCATCTTCTTTACCTAAAAAATTAAAAATAAAAAATAAAAAAAAGGAAATTGTGATTTGGACTACAGTAAACAAATTAAAAAAGGCACATTATTGGGCCATATACAAAGCACTACTAAACATCTATTACAAGATAATAAATTGGTAAGAGAGCAGAGAAAATCATACAATACAGGTTAGGAAACAATATTGCACACATTCATAGCATGATAGAAGCTAGACATAAAGCATTGGTGAGATGCACCGGATGCACCTAATAACTCTTCTTTTTCTAACCCCCCAACACACAAAAAAAGCCAATTCATGTTAGGACAAACTACACTCTTATTCCAATGAATAATGGAGGGCAGAGCTATTTCCATAACCTAACAACTAATGCCACAACTTCATAAAAACAATTGGAATTATTTCACCAGACAACCCTTATTCAATTATCCTTTCTTTTCCAGGAGCCATTTCTTTTATCCCTCTTCCTCTCTGTCTTTTTCCATATCATTATCTCTCTCTCTCTCTCTCTCTCTCTCTCTCTCTCTCTCTTCCCTCCCCTTGCCCAAAGGCCAAGGCCCACCATGGTTTGAAGAGCAGATCAAAAACTTAATCCAGTATGTTATGCCTGTTACGGATCTTACTGGTATTCAAAGAATTTGACCAAGCAAATCATAAGATGAATGGAAGAGGGAAAACGCAAGTAAAGATGAAAACCAAAGCCCAGAAAATAACCATTCAAAGTTCAAGTTTTGAATTTTGATTTTACATTTTTTGGGTTATTGTCAAAGAAATACACTGCTTTTGGGGGGAAAAATCAAGAAGTCAATCTCCTTCCCATCATTTGAGAAACACAACCATGCACTTAGGCACCCTCTGCCCATTTGTTGCTGATGTCTTCCAATAACATGACCATGGTTTCCAATCAAGAATTTAATTGTGCCCATCGTTCATGTATGCCCAGTAAGCCAAAAGGTTAAATCTTAGATTGTGATGATGATTTTGAGGGAAGAGCCGCCAGATTTCAGAGGGAGAAAAAGAGACTAAAGATATATATTATAAAGAGAGGAATGCCATTAAATTTCAATTAGAAAAAAATTAGCATTTAAAAAAAAAGATTAAAAATAATATAAAGATGAAAAGAAAGAGCTGATATTTTGATCCAATTGCATAATGTTGTGAATTTAGTAAGAATAGTTATGGAGACAGCCCTCCGCACCAAACTAAGCATATAGAAGGACACAAACTACTAAATCATGATAATCACTTATGCTCTATAAATAGCAAAAGACAATAAATTTGGATGTCAAAATTTGGGTTATCAAGGCTGCAGAAAAAAGTACATCACATACCTCAAGTTTATCTTCTTTAGCTCTATGGTTTTTTGGAAGCATACGGAACTCTTCTGTCAACCGAATGCATTCTTGAACATTGTCAGGGGATACAAAATCAAGGGCCACCTTTATGCATGACTGAAAGGAGGAGAGGACAAAAAGAGGAAGGAGGAGAGGCGGTAAGATAGTACTAACAAGATATGTCATAAAAATGCAGATCACAAGTTTTGCTCTGCCCAATAAGCCAAAAAGAATTTGACTTTCATGTGATTTGTTGTTATATTGCTTTTGATTTGATCTTGTAGTCTAGACACTGTTACAACTTGAAATGACAGGTAAATCCAGATAAAAGTTTTATGAAATCTTAATCAGCTCATGGGAGAGTCTTTAATGTCACTGGTTTTGATTTTGACTTGATACCAAACAATACATGAAAAATATAAATGTAGATATTGGGAAGCTCTGAGCATCATTCTAATTCTCTACGGATATTTTTTTTTACTAATAGAAGGGTGCCTCACATTGTGATAAGGAAAACCTTATTTCCCTTGCAGGAATTGATCGGATTCTATGCCCCAACTTAAGAGGGAGTGTCATGGAAAGTCAATATATTTTATATATTCCTATTTAGTGCAGGATTTGTATTCCTAAATAGGTAGGGTAATTTGTGTATAAATATGTACTTTTATTTTATGAATCAAGAATCAGTTTTTCAACCCTCATTTACATCCCCCAAGTGTTTACTCTTCACACACTTCTCATTTCATTTTATTTTTCCATTAAGATGTTCTTCTGAATTTCATAATCTACTACTAAATTATCACTGAAACTCCATGATATTGCATATTAATATTATCCTGGCAAGAAAAGATAGAGACCAGAAGGCAAATTTCAAATGAAATCACCAAAATCACATGTCCTAATCAAGTACCTAACATTCAGTTAGTTATTGTGCAACCGGAAGCAAAGCGACAACCAAATCACGAGAAGAAAGAACATATAGGCAAGCTGATCAGAATTTAGATACCTAATACTAGAACATCTAACCTGTCTATTCCTCACTTGATGCGGACACCCTGCTGGGATGAAAACAGCCTCACCAAGGTGTTGCTCAAATGTCCAAGGTTCAACATCTGAAGAAGAGCCCATGGTTACACAATCTTACCAAAACGTTCATACAATCAGAATGATTAAATTGAGGTAAATAATATCTTACTGAACTCCTCCTTCAGTTGTCTCTTGTGTCTTTCATTTAGATAAAAGGTCTGGTCATGAATAGGATGAACAACCTGAAACAAGCACAGCACATGAGCTTAAAATAATGTAACTTACAGTAATGTTACTGTCATTGGCAGGCAAGATACACACGGAATTCACAGGAAGATTACTGATATGACGAAATTCTTTCTGATGCTTCTTCAGGTACTCAATTAGCTTGGGTACATCCTGCCTACGAAAAATGTCCCAAACAGCACCACCATTTAGAAGTTTTGCAGCATGGTTTTCCTCAAGATATTTACTGGTCATAGTTGTATTTAAATCAACTGAATCCAAATCATTTGTTTCCCCCGCTACACCAACAACGCTGGTGCATTTACCATGTTGGTGATTGAGAGAATGACAGTTATTCTTTGCCAACTTCATTCCCAAAATTTCCTCCATTCCGTGATCATCGGATGCATCCATATGCATACTTTCAGGTAACAAGTTATCCCTAACAAGATCACTACATTCTGATGAAAATCCTTTCACTTCATCCTGTTTCTTAATCTTAACATTTATCTTCTCACAATCATTGTACCACAAGGAGCTGGAATCAAGCATATGTGGATCACAACAAGGCACCATTGTATCTACATTTCCAACCAACTGCTCATTTGTATTTTCAATTATTGTTCCTGTGGAAGTAGAACATTTCTGAGAAAACTGAATGCTACTTGATCCATCCAATTCTTGGGATTTACTTTCTTGTTCATCCAATTTCATTTCTTGTATATACAGCCGTTCCAGTGAGGAGTCACTCTCAATTGTTTCGCCTTTTTGGGATAATTCAGGATCTATGCTCTCATCTTTGCAAGGTCTTTTCAATGGCTTCCTTCCAAATTTACCTGATGCTTTCTGCATCACACCACAAATCTGATTCAAATCTTCATCCTCATATTGCTTTTGCAATTTGTCTATAATCTCACCTTGCCATGGGGGAATCTTCACTTCGTTCGTGTGAGTGAGTACATTAACCTAAATGAAAATTTAATTAAAACATGAGTTTGAAAACAAAACCAGCAGACATTAACTTAGAATTACAAGAAGCAACCACCTCTTTAGTTTTTGAGAACATACGTACATGACTGAGCACATTTGTGGTCGTATTTAATTTAATTTTAATTACTATTTACACTTAGATTGTTATATTTCTAACATGTAACAATCAAATATCATATGGAAACTTTTTTCTCCCTCAAGTTAAATACAGTAAGCATTCCATGAAAAAGTATTAACAAAACACCGAACATGCAGAAAAACTTTTAGAATGAATCCTGATAAAGCATTCTGAAAAAAGAAACAAGTATTCTGGTGTAAATATGGTGGCCACACCCCGCACGCTAAGAAAATGAAAGTGAAAAAATCAAAACATATCAATTAACCAATCATCGCTACATCTTATAGGTATGTGTTATGGAAAGTCAATCACTATATTATTTCTCTGTATATTCTGTAATCTGTATTCCTATTTAGAATTTCTTCCTAATTAGTAGAACACAATTATAGGAATCAATTGTATATATATACCCATGTACAGATTAATTGAAATTAAGGAAAACCATTTCTTTCTACATAGTATCAGAGCAGGTCATCTATCTACGGTGACTATTTGTTCTCACTACCCAGCTCAGAAGAGACCTTGGCCGCCGACCGGCCGTTTCGACTTCGATCATCATTGCCAGCGTCGCCTCAACCCCCTCATTCCACCACTGTGTGCTGATGCCTGATCCAGTACACCATTAAAGGACTTCTGAGGTTTGGCTCTCAGATCCTATTTCGGTATTTGCTTGATTTGTGATTTTGGGTTATTTTGCTGCTGTAAGCACTTTGGATTATCGTTTCGGTTAGTTTTCTTTGTTTCAACAAATGACAGACAATAAGAATGTTATTTCTAATGTGATTCCGGTGATGACTAAGATCACGGAACACAAACTTAATGGTTCGAATACCCTGCAGTGGAGTAAGACTGTTAGAGTCTATTTGCGTAGCATTGATAAGGATGATCACCTTACTAAAGGTCCACCTGCGGATGATACACTACAAACTTGGCAAAGGGAGGATGCTCGGTTGTTTTTGCAGCTTCGGAACTCGATTCACAGTGAGGTAATTAGTTTAATTAATCACTGTGAATTTATTAAGGAATTAATGAATTCTTTAGATTTTCTATATTCTGGTGAAGGGAATATCTCTCGTATATATGATGTTTGTAAGGCATTCTACCGTACTGAGAAAGAGGATAAGTCTCTCATGTCTTATTTTATGGATTTTAAACGGGTATATGAGGAACTTAATGGATTGTTGCCTTTTAGTCCTAATGTGAAAGTTCAGTAGGCCCAACAGGAGCAACTGGCTATTATGAGTTTTCTTGCAGGCCTTCCTTTAGAGTATGAGACTGCTAAATCTCATATTCTCTCCAGTTCTGAGATTTCCTCTTTGCATGAAATGTTCACACGGATCCTTCGTACAGAGAGTATCCAATCTTCACAGCCTGCCAGTAGTGCTCTTATTAGCCGTAATCCAAATGGACAACAGGGTAATAGAAGAGGAAGTAGATGAGGAATTACAGGCAACAGAAGTAATCAACTTAATGAAGAGGCTAGTTCTAATGAGGACTCAAGAGGAGTCATTTGTTATTATTGCCATGAGCCTGACCATACAAAATGTAATTGTCCGCAACTTCAGAGGAAAAATCAACAATCACAGATGGCAAATATGGCAGCAGAGGATTCTATAGTATCTTCCTCTGAGAAAATTATTTTAGTATCTGCAGAGGATTTTGCACAGTTTTCCCAGTATCAGGCATCTCTAAAGCCTACCAGTTCCTCTGTCACTGCGATCGCTGAGTCAGGTAAATCCTCTACATGCCTTATGTCTTCCTCATCCAAATAGGTTATTGATTCTGGTGTGACAGATCACATGACAGGTAATTTTAGTCTTCTATCTGTTTTTCAGTCTAATCTCACTTTCTTTACTGTTACTTTAGCTGATGGTTCTACTTCTTGTGTCATGGGTTCTGGAACTGCGAACCCGACTTTGTCAATTTCTTTATCATCTGTTTTGTGTCTACCAAAATTCTCTTTTAATATACTTTCTGTTAGTAAACTTACTCGTACCTTAAATTATTCGGTTTCCTTTTTTCCTGACCAGTGTTTGTTTCAGGATCTTACGACGAAGCAGATTATTGGTAGAGGACGTGAGTCAAGTGGTCTCTACATTCTGGAAAATCATATACCGCGGTCGCTTGTTTGCTCCAGTACCTTAACAGCTCTTGAAGCTCATTGTAGATTAGACCATCCTTCTTTGTCTACCATGAAGAAGCTGTGTCCTCAGTTTCAGACTTTATCAGTACTAGAATGTAAATTGTGTCAGTTTGCAAAATATCATCGTCTGCCTTCTGTGTCTAGAGTCAATAAACGGGCTTCATCCCCTTTTGAGTTAGTTCATTCTGATGTTTGAGGTCTTTGTTCTGTTACTTCTAAAACTAGATTTCGTTATTTTGTTACTTTTGTTGATGATTACTCTCGTTACCTAGTTATATTTAATGAAGAATCGTTCTGAGTTATTTTCTATCTTTTGTGCCTTTTGTAATGAAATCAAAACTCAATTTAATATTTTTGTGCGCATATTAAGAAGTGACAATGTCAAAGAATACTTTTCAGCACAATTTCAGTCTTATATGACATAAAATGACATTCTTCATCAGTCTTCCTGTGTGGATATCCCATTCTAAAATGGCGTGGCCGAAAGAAAAAATTAGCATCTTCTTGAGGTAACTCGTGCTCTTCTTTTTCAGATGAAAATTCCTAAACATTTTGGGCGGATGCAGTTTCTACGGCATGTTTTTTTATCAATCGTATGTCGTCTTCTGTCCTTAATGGGGATATTCCTTATACTGCTTTGTTTCCTACAAAATCTTTGTTCCCAGTTGAACCCCGTATTTTTTGTTGTACCTGTTTTGTGTGTGATGTTCGTCCACAGGTTATTAAATTGGATCCAAAGTCTTTCAAATGTGTCTTTCTTGGGTACTCCCGGCTATAAAAAGGGTACCAATGTTTTTCTCCTACTCTTAATCGTTATCTTATTTCTGCAAATGTCACATTTTTTGAGTCCATTCCATTTTTTCCTCAATCAACTATGTATGAGAGTTAAGGGGAGGAGGATGATCTCTTAATATATATTGTCCAACCAATGTCTAGTCCTCTCCCACAACCTGTTCCTTCTGTCTCTAAACCTACTCGACCTCCCGTTGTTCATGTTTATTCTAGGAGATTGGAGATTTCCGACTCAGATCCTCTACCAGCTACTTCGTTGGGAGATCCTGTACCTCATACTGATCATGATTCTGATCTAGACTTACCCATTACTCTTCGTAAAGGTAAAAGTTCATGTACTTACCCTATCTCTTCTTTTATTTCTTATAATCAATTGTCTTCTTGTTCTCTGTGTTTTGTTACTTCTTTAGACTGTTCCTATCCCTAATACTGTTGGGGAAGCACTATCTCATTCTGGCTGGTGTGCTGCTATGAAAGAGAAAATTGAGGCTTTAGATGCTAATGGTATATGGGAACTGTTGCCTTTGCCCACTAGTAAGAAAGCTATTGGTTGCAAATGTGTATTTACAGTAAAGGTAAATCCTGATGGTTCTGTGGCTAGGTTAAAAGCACGCCTTGTAACAAAAGGATATGCTCAGACATATAGGGTTAATTACTCTGACACTTTTTTTCCTGTAGCTAAACTTACTTCTATTCGCTTATTTATCTCTTTAGCAACTACATATGATTGGCCCCTGCACCAATTCGATATCAAGAATGCTTTCCTTCATGGTGATCTTCAGGAGGAGGTGTATATGGAGCAACCATCTGGATTTGTTGCTCAGGGGGAGTTGGGTAAAATTTGTAGGCTTCAGAAGTCTCTTTACGGCTTGAAACAAAATCCTAGGGCCTGGTTTGGGAGATTCAGTGAAGCAATAGTAGGAATTTGATATGCAAAAGAGTAAGTGTGATCACTCAGTATTTTATAGGCAATCTGAGACTGGTCTAATTCTCCCGGTAGTCTGTGGATGACATTGTTATCACTGGGAGTGACTCTGCAGGTATTTCATCTCTTAAAACCTTACTCCAAACCCAGTTTCAGATCAAAGACTTGGGATTGTTAAAGTATTTCTTGGGTATTGAAGTTATGAGAAGTAAGAAGGGTATTTTCCTGTCTCAAAGAAAATATATCCTCGATTTATTGACAGAGACAGGAAAATTAGGTGCTAAACCTTGTAGTGCACCAATGACTCTAAATTTATAACTGTTAGCAGGGGATAGTGAGTTTTTTAAAGATCCAGAGAGATACAGGAGATTGGTAGGAAAATTAAACTACCTTACAGTCACTCGTCTTGCCATTGCTTATGCCGTTAGTGTGGTAAGTCAGTTTATGTCTTCCCCAACTGTTGCTCATTGAGAAGCCTTAGGACAAATCTTGTGTTATCTGAAGGGCGCTCCAGGAAGAGGTTTGTCATATGGTAATCATGGGCATTTGAATGTTGAATGTTTTTCAAATGCCGACTGGACTGGATCTAAGGTTGACGGGAGTTCAACCACTGGATATTGCGTTTTTGTTGAAGGAAATTTGGTGTCTTGGAGAAGCAAGAAGCAGAGTGTAGTTTCTCAATCTAGTGCTGAATACGAATACAAAGCCATGGCACAATCAGTATGTGAGGTAATGTGAATACTTCAATTACTAAATGAGACAGGTTTTAAGACCTCCCTACTTGCGAAATTGTGGTGTGATAATCAAGCTGCCCTCCATATTGCTTCTAATCCAGTGTTTCATGAGCGCACCAAACATATTGAAATTGATTGTCACTTTGTTCGTGAAAAGATTGAACAACAGATCATCTCAACAGGACACATCAAAACGGAGTGCAGTTAGGAGATATTTTCACAAAAGCTCTAAATGGAGCTAGGATTGACTACATTTGTAACAAGTTGGGCATGATTAACATCTATGCTCCAACTTGAGGGAGAGTGTTATGGAAAATCAATCACTATATTATTTCTCTGTATATTTTGTATTCTGTATTCCTATTTAGGATTTCTTATTTAGGATTTCTTCCTAATTAGTAGAACACAATTATAGGAATCAATTGTATATATATACCCATGTACAGATTAATTGAAATTAAGGAGAATCATCTCTTTCTACAGTTTGTGAATACAATGAAAATCTAGATGCACAAATCTAAAGCAGATATGTAAATCAATAGGCAGTAACATGTACTAGTAGTCTAGTACATAGAATATCAATCTGCATAAAATCCTATGATTGTTCAAAACAACAGAACTGAATTTCCTAACTCCCAAAAGGGGAGGTCTCAAAGGCAAATGACGTTCTTTACAAGACAAAGCAAATTGAAGACACCAGACAACATGAGAAGCATCATCCTGCCATGAATGCACGAAAAAATTCTCATATTAAAGTTGAAAAAACTCTCACTTATTAGCCACTGACACCATGATTATTACTCAAAAGAAAGGTTCCTTAACAAGGAGTAATCATCCAGTGAAACGTAAGCCAATCATTGATGCAGAACCACAAAGAACACTCAAACGAAAAAGAAACAAACTCTTAAATTATATTAAATTGATGTAGAACACTCAAAAGGGAAGAGAAACAAATTTCAAATTTTCTATTAATTCTCAATTGTCAATAATAATCATAATAAGCTCTCTACTAAAATACCTAAATTACATAGGCATTTATAGACTAATAACTAGTCTTACTACTACTAGGATTAGGAATCCCAAAATAAGACAAATACTAAATCAATCTAATTAGGAATATTAAACCAATACTAACTAGGAAATTCTAAACAGTAGAATTCTTAAATAATTAAAATACTACTTCCCAAATAAATTTCCTAAATAATAGAAACCTAAACTTCTTCATTTAACAATGAAAAACTAAATCAAAATAATTCCCAAATTTAGATTCTGCATCAACCATATAAATCAGCATCTGAACATCTTTACAATAAAATATAGGTTCAGTTTGAGCACCTCCTGGAGTGCCATGAAGAAGACTTGTTAACTCATTTAGTGGGACAAAATGACAATTTATTGGAATCTGATACTTATCAGCACCACCTCCTATGCTAACTACAAAACCAGCCTTGCACACTTAATTACGCATACAGAGACGGAATACCACCTTAAGTTTAGCCTATTCATATGACTAAAATATGCCTGTCCCAGCATTAGAAAATAAACGACTTACATTGATTGTGGAATATATATAAATAAAAAATCCGACCATTTCATCCAAAACAACTCAAACGTCATAAAACTTGTAGAAATACTGCAAGATTCTGATAAACATTAAAACTTCAGGTCTATCTACTTCATTCTACTTGTGCCAGGATAGTCTTTTTTATTTACCTCTTTATTTAATTATTTAATTTTGAAAGATAAAAGAAAATCAGATGATGCCAATGGGGAGCAACCCAGGTGCAAAAGTAAAAAACTTATTTACAAGAGCGGGAATCAACAAAATATAGAACATCAAAATCATCAATAAAAAGAAATTCATCATATCAAAAACTAATGGTTTTAGCCTTTAGATAAAGTGTCAATAAGAACGAGAGGAAATCTTCTCTCTTTTGAAAGCCTTTCCATTATACTGGCCCAAACTAATAAAAAAAATGATAGGAATCAAAAGAACAATTAACAAGTACAGATATCTTTAAAAGATGAGTTATCAATTCAGGTATCTAAAACTAATAAAGAACATCATCTTATATTAAGAATAATAGTTTTAAGCAAATCTTTGATGAATAAAATTAGCTTGTTTGAGGAGAACAAGAAGAAGAACTGAAGAAAAATTAATACATGGTTTCTGACCATGTTCATGCCATAAACTCTAGGATCCATGCTTATTTCACTAGGCAACTATGTAATCACATGTTTATAATGAACTAACATAGATTAATCCCCAGTCTAGATGTGTACTTAAATTGCAAAAATAAATTGCTCCACAAATTGGTTGAAATTGAGAGTTTCCAAAAGATCAAGAACCAAGTAACAATGCACACCCAATACACTTAACCTTGACTTCTTGCTTACTATTATATTTTCCCTTTTCTGTTTCTTCATCACTTTGTCAAATGAAGAAGGAAAAAATATATATTTTTTCTTTCATTTTACAAAAAACAAAGGAAGTCTTCTCTTGGCCATTTTTATTTACACGTATAGGAATGTAGCAACCTTTGGCCAAAAGTTGCATCTTTTGCAAGGGAAACATAACTGCCATGCAGAAGTTACTTAATTTCCTTTTTTTTATTTTATTAAAAATAGACATGGATCTGGGTTGACCCACATGGGTGACCTGGACTCAAAATCCTTCAAGAACAGATGGTGCAGAAATGGAAAGAGTAGACACAAGCTGCAATACCTGTAACATAAAAATAAAGCAAAAGTTTTAATACAGAAACATACCGCATCAGAGATGTCACAATGCAGTTTTGTCACTGAATCACCTCTGCCAAGTTCTTCCATAGATCCGTAAGCAATGTATGTTTTGGGTCCCAAGTCTGGCTTTAAGACAGCAGGAAGCCTTGTAGCTAGATTTAAAAGACCAGTATTTGGATGGGTATACTCACTAAACGGAAGCATAGCTATAAATTCAGCACCGTGCCTTGGCAAACATTCTTCAAATGAATTTGATGGGGGCCAATCCTTCAGCTTCAGCATCTCTGGCCACCCATTTTTATACCTTCGACCCTCTAAGTAGCCTTTGAAGAACTGTGAAATATTAATTTCAACCTGCCAAGATGAAGAGCATATTTCATTCCACAAGATAGAAGCATGAGAAACAAATTTCTAGCTGAAAATATGGACCTACTACACAAAAAACAGCAGTGGCACTGACTGGTTTGGACAATCTAGTGCATCACTCCCTCAATGTGATTAAGACACTATAAACTGAGGAAAAAAAAATCCCTAGCTCCACTTCATTAACGTGCAAATTATTACCAAGAATGGTATTGTCCACAAGGGCCGTAGGAAGGGAAGATTTTATCGCAAGCAAGCATTTTTTACTTTCAACCAAAATTATTCCACTGAACTGATGCATTACAATTTACAATTAATCTGGTTCAGTTCTTATTTAAGATGTGTAATTTGGATTTCATTTTTTTGTTTGGTTTGTTTACCTTAGAAACCAAAACAACCAAATTACAATTTATATCCAGTTTTAAAATTTATAATATAATATTAGACATATATTTTATGTTTTTCAGAATCTCTTGGCTAAAATTTTGAAGTCCAATTTCAAAGGCCCATTTGTTTGTGTGCCTTCATGTGCTGCATTTCTTTTTCTAATCTGATGGCTAAGGTAAGAGCAATTACGAGCACTGCAGTTAAGAAAAAGAATTGAGTATGTGGCTATGAGCAGCTCTTTGTTGAGGAAACTGATACACAAAATGCGACTAACTGGATCAAGAATAATGTGAGGAGACCTTGGAACCTTGGGGGTGACTTTAATATCATCCAAGCCATGAAAGAAATCTAAATGCAATAATTATGTACATATTAGAGGAAAATGAAATGGAATTGTTGATAATCTGACAAAGGTACTGAAACAAAACATAAATTTTGAGGAGTATACTTCTGCATTCTTATAATAAAATTCACTTTACTTTTAGGGGGGAGAAGGATTATTATGTATAAACTGTATCATGATAAAACAAAACATGAATGAAATAAAACTTGGAAATCCTTGTGTGCACTTAACTATTGAAATGACAAGAACAAGAAAAAGGAGAATATCTGATAAAATTTTGCCTTACATGATATGCAGCAGTCCCAAAGTTTTTTCTTAAGCACTATTCAACTAAGATATAAAGCAGTAACACCTTTAGCTGTATAGTCTCATTGAACAAGTACAACCCTAACAAAATCTTCAAAGAGAACAAAGTTGTCCAATTCAAAAGTAGAACTTTTTCCAGTCAACTTTATTCTACCCTTCATCTAAGATGCTATTTACCACACACGTCATGATGTGCATGGCACTAATGGATGAAAAGTTCATTGTCATCTGTTTGATAATCCGTATAATGGTGTGTTTGTACATGCAGATGCTCATATGCGTGTATAAGATGTGGTAATATGTTGCAAAATAATACAGAGAGCAGACCTAAAGCTTAAGAAACTCAGCATTATGCCCAAGGAAACAATTTCATTAATAGAAAAATAAGTAATCGGAAATACACAAAATGCAACTTCAACATGCAAAAGGTGAACCCTACCTCACACCAATCCAGGCAATCAATGGCTTTAACCCTTTGTGCTTCCTCTTTTAATATTTTTTGAGCACCTCTAAAAGCCCTCCACATGACCATTGGTTCCCAACTCAAACCAGAAGTCTTTTCAAGCACATTTCTAACTATAACAGGTTCCCCTCTCATCCAATGCATTTGAAAATGCTCAATTTCATTGTCTCCCAGCCGAAGAGCATTTGGACAGTACAGAAAGTTATCATCACTTTTCTCCCTATCTGCTGCCTTCCTCACTTCAAAATCTTTCAATCTGCAGTCAGCAGAAATGAAGGGATGGCACAAATGACATACTCGAAAACAATCAATATCAGGTGGCTTATAATTACTAGTAAGTTCCTCTGCACTTGTAATCAGCTCGTCAATCATATTAGCTTCAAAGACACGTCTCAATACAAGAATCTCAGTACCACAACCCCCCCTTGCTTTGGGAGGGCAAGGAATCCTTCCATCAGCCTCTGCCCTCCAATCAGAAAAATCAAACAAAGAATCAGCTACACACTGGTTTTCTAGATGGGACAATTGGGTCTCCCAACCAAATCTTTTCTTATTTGGAGTTATCTGATCATCCATATATGTATCTTGACCATGTACTCTTTCAGCAAATTGATGATGTGAAGAATCAGCTTCATTACCTCCAGGCTGAAATCCTTTTCTAATTTCCCGACAACAAGTGAGACAGAGATCATAAGAACAATCAGGATTGGGGCAGCTTCTGTGGAAATTGACAATCGATGTATTGCAGTTGTCGCTGTTGAACAAGAACAATTTCATAGTTACAAATTGTACCGCAGGAAACATACAGATTATTAATGAAGAATTGTGCATGCATTTTTTTTTAGAATATGTATTGAAAGGACTATTAATCGATGAACTCCCAACTTTCAAAACAGAGGAGGGAATCACATGAACCAAAACAGAAGGCACAGCCACTAATGTCAGACTAGAAAGCAGAGACATTCAACAATAACTTGTAGACCACTGCCCTAACATCCAATCCCAAACCAAGGAAGCGCTATTAATAGATGAAGTCAACTGAAACCACTTTTCAATAATAAATTGCTTCACACCATTCAATTAATTATCATGTACAATCCACCAACAGCTTTACTCAACTTTTGTGCTTGGCTTGATCATACTTGCAAAACAAAAGGGAATTTTGATATGCAATTCAGGATATCCAGCTGTGTAAATAGAAGTAATAAACAACACAAGATTGTCAAGCAATGTGACAAAAAATAAATAAATTCTTATAACTAAACTAGTGGCAAGTTTAAAGCCTCAGAAGTATTTTCAGAACACCCATGTCTATCACACTCAGGAAAGGGGAGTCACAACTAGCATCAAGGTATTAAAGAAAATTGCTGGTTTAGGTCTCTATTCTTCCAACATTTTTTTTTAAAAAAAAAAAAAAGTCAAACAAAATCATAGGAATAAGAATGCATGAAATTCAATTAATAAATAGCTGAAATTCCACTTCTATGATATGTGAGAACGTGATAGTACCAATATAGTCGATCATCATCATCGAGTAAGGATTTTATTACATCCTCTTCTGTCAATTGAACACCTATGGGAAAAGAGCAACGCATATGCAGTTAAACATTCTGTTAAACGAATTGATAATAGAGCTGAAATACAGATTAGTAATTGCATCAAATTATAATACCATGAATTCTTGCCTCCACATCCAATTCAGAGCTCTGCTCCTGTTGAATGTGTTTCAGGAGAGGCAAAGTCTTGTCTAGTAAGTAAAGAAGCTTTTGCAATTTGGTATTTGCATCTGCTTTGCTAGTCCCAGACTGTCAAAACCATATATACACATAGTTTGGCACCATAAAAACATGGATGCAGGGCTATGGAAAAAGAGAGAAAAGGAATTTAAGAGGAGGAAAAAAGCACGACGGGCACACACCAGCACAACTACTTCTTTGAGGCATAATCTGCAATTACAATTACCACGACAAAATGGACATGCAATCTCTATCTGCTCCCGTGTTTTCTCTGGGTACCTAATATTCATTTGGAAATCAAATTCATATTCCAAACTAAGAGCAAATAATATCAATCAGTAGCTATATATATATATATATATATATATATATATATATATATAGAATGGTGGTTTAATTTCAGTGTTAAACCTTTCTGAAACTAAATGTCAATTGTTTTTTTACCAAGTGAACCAAATGCTGACATTTAAATCTGAAGGAATTAGAAACTTCTTGATGACAACAAAACCAACTCCAAAAAAGCCGTGCCCCAATGCACAAGACTTCTCACAATACAGGCTCAAGGGAGGATCAAATGTCCACATCTTTGAATTTGCATTGCAAGGAGGTCATTTTAGTGGCTTGAAAACAAACTCACTGTTGCATCAAGGCTCACCCTTATAAAAACCTAACTCTAAAAGTCAATTCTTTTTCTACCATAATTTTCATGAGCAAAAGAAGCATGTAAAAAGATCTCATTACCACTTTGCAAGGCAGTCATAGCAATAGCGTTTTCTTCTGCAGTTGGAACAAATAACAACACCATTATTTTGGCTTCTCCAACACTGGTGGCACATCAAACTCCTCTGTACCTTTTTCCTCTCAGTAATGTCCTAATGAATAAATGCAGTTAGAATGCACCATTAACCTTTTTCTGCTTCCTTTTTAATAGAAAAGAAGAAAATTTTAATAAGGGGTGAAGGAAATACAAAATGGAGGTAGGCTACACTCCTCTTAAGGAAACAAACAAAATGGACCATTATGATGTCTACTCAATAAGAACAGTGCAAACTGCAAAACATACATAGTGGTCCAATTTGGTTCTTCCCTCTTCAACAATCAGAGTGGCACATCCATTGGTTCCTTTCATATTCTTCAATATTTATTTGGAAGCTCTTTGATTGTAAGTTAAAAACTTATAAGCTAGGCCTTGGCACCACTGTGAAGACTGAGGAATGTAAATTTAGAGCCAGACATCATCACCAATTCCAAGAATATCATCCTTCAAAAATCAGTGCATGAGAATCCAATTTAATAGTATGATAGGTAAATCAAAGACCAGTGTTTTGCCGCACGAATCACAAAGGCCCCGTTTTGGAAAAGCACCGTTTCAGATGATGTTTAAAAAATAGTTTGAAAAAAGTCGTTTAGTTATCTTGGAGTTCTTATAACTAAAACATAATGAAATTTAATTTTAAACCAATTTTTACTACCATCTAATTAACATATTTAAGGAAATGCTTTTCAAAGACCCTAAGACAGCCACATATCTGAGTTTGCCAAGTTCTATTCATAATGCATTCTTTTGTGGGCCATAATTGGGTTGCGTCAATAAATGTTCTCTAAATTTTAAGCACCCAATAAGTCAATGTTAACAAGTTTGTTAAAATTGCTTAAAACCACAATAAGATTTGATAAATTTGGAGAAACTCACAAATGATTCTGAATTTTCTGGTTTGCTGTACTTCCTTGGCCTTCCTCGACGCCTTTTGCAGGTGTTGCCAGAGTTACCTGTTAATTCATCTGCGTTCATTTCAATTTGAAGCAGTAGTTGGCTCTGTTCATTAGAAGCAGCAATTGGTTTCTTTATCTTTGAACCTTTTGGTCGACCTCGCTTACCCTTTGGCTTTTGTCTTTCTCCATCACCACCAGCAGCTTCAATAGCCATTTTCCCTATTTCCTTATCCACAACAGTACTCCTATCATTCTGAAAACCTGTCTGACAAAAATTGGCCTTGCCATTGTTGCAGACCCCAATTTCAATGTTCACTGCCTCATTTTCACCAGCTGGAAGACGTTTCTGCTTATTCTTTGAACCCTTTGGCCGGCCTCTCTTATTTTTTTTATGTCTAATCTTATCTCCACCTAAACATCCATCAATTTCTCCACCATACAGAATTTTCTCCTTATTCTTTGAACCCTTTGGTCGGCCACGCCTATTCTTCGTCTTTATAATTCTGCTTTCCTGTTCAATACCACCAGTGACCTCATTAGACACCAAATTCTCACCACTATCATTTCTATCTACATTTTCATTAGGCAATTCCCAACTATAAGGTACAAGACTTTTAATTATATGTGCCGAACTCTTTGGTCTGCCCCGTCTACCCTTAGGCCTATCAACTTGACTTCCCTCCCCCTTACAACCAGTGGTCTCAGCAGGCATTAACCTATCTCCTTCATCAGAGAAAAAGGAGCTCACATTCTCTAAACTCAAAAGCGTAACTGAATTATCATCAACACGGTTGCTATGCATACTATCACAAAGCAATTCCTTATTATCTCCTCCAAGATCATTTTGCTTGTTCTTCAAGCATTTCGGTCGGCCACGTCCACCCTTGGGCTTTATGCTTTCATTCAACTCTCTGTTACCACTAATGGCCTCAACAGATAATGCTCTTACTTCAACATTGAAAAGAGCAGTCATCCCATTCAAAACACCCACCAGTCTATCTTTGTTACCATCATTGTCATTGGCTCCCAAAATATCACCAGGCAATTCTTGACTATTATCTGCAAAATTTGGATGTTTGATCTTGAAATCTGTTGGCTTAAAAATCTCACATACTGATCCAAGACCTCCAATAGACTCTGTTCTATCTTCTCCACCAGAAGTAGAAATCCTCGCACTCGGCAAAACTATAGGTCCAATTATCTTTTCATCAGCAGCCATTTCTGGATTACCACCAGGAGGATTTTTCTTCTTCTTATTATTCTTTGAACCCTTTGGTCTGCCACGCCTAGGCTTTGATGCGACTATCTCCTTTCCACCCTGTCCAGCAGCACCTTCACCAGCCATTTCTTTGTCCTTCATGTCTTCAAGAGCGGTCCTTTTATTCTTCAACCCTGAAGGGGTAACTGTTTCAACATCAGTATCATTATTACCCCAGATTTCAACTGGTAATCGCGGATTTTTAGCACTTACAGCATCTTCTGTTTTATTCTTTAAACTATAAGGCCAGTTCTGAATATCCTTTTGCTGCACAATCTCATCTCTGCCCGACCCTTCAATACATTCCCCAGCACCTAAGATTTTGTTCTTTTTATCAAGACCCTTAGGCCAATTATGCTCATCCTTTGCGCAGGTATTTTCATTTCCTCCCACACTACCACCAGTAGCCTCATCAGGCATTTTCATTTTTCCCTCAGCCGTATCAGCCAACTTCTCATTCTCTGAACCTCTTAGAAAAACAGTCCCAACACCGCCAGCACCATCACTACCAACCACAGTTTTGTTACATATGATCTGTTTTTCCTCACCTTGATTTTTCTTCCTATTTTTTGAACCCTTTGGTCGCCCTCGCTTACGTTTCAAGGGATCGATATCATCTCCAGTAACACCAACTTCACTTGAACCTTGCTTTACCGCTTCAACACCATCAATTCTCTTCTTATTCTTTGATCCCTTTGGCCTACCCAGTTTAACCTTCGTCAGTTTTTCCTCATCTGTAACACCACTTGGTTCATTTCTGTCTACCTTCTCACAATACCTGTGTTCAATTCCTTCACCACCATTGGCAAACGCAATCTCACCAAACAGCCCCTGAATTCCTTTACCGTCAATACTTGCACATCCAGCTTCACCACACCAGCATGGAACCCCTTCACCATCAAAACTCAAATCCTTATTTTCACTAGCGACACCACCAAATAGACCTGAAATCACTCCACTTCTGGAACCCGTAACCCCATTTTCGCACTCACCAAAAAGTTCCTTGATGACCTCACCACCAAGGTTTATATCAACATTTCTACCGCTGACTCCACCTAGTAGGCCATGGATTTCATCGCCACTAGGAGCCATACCCCCAGTTTTACCATCGAAGCCATGAATTTCTTGACCAGAAGAACCTAAACCCGAATTAACAGCACTGACTTCACCAAATAGGGCTCGAGTCCCTTCACCACCAAGAACCATAACACTATTTTCACCAGAATCCCTACCAGACTTGCCCAACTGAATTTCTGCACCACTATCTTTACCATCCCAAAGTCTAAAAGCTTTACCATCAAGACCCAGGACTCCATTTGTACCAAATTCTCCGCCATAACCACCAAGAACCTGGCCACCATTCCCACATGCAGCTTCACCAGGCCAAAGCTGCAAATTTTCTCTACCATTAGCCTCACCAACTTCATCTAACCACTTGAAAACATCCGAATTCCCTTCACCAAACCAGCCTTGAACCCCTTCAATATCAAGACCCACATCAGCAACCTTTCCAAGCACCATTGCTTCTGAATTTTCTTCACCCTCGAGTCTCTTTCTCTTCCTCATCTGGGGACCCAAGTCAGCCCCAGCTCCATTTTCACTCTTCCTCTCCATGATTTTCTTCCTCCTCCCTAGCACCACAAAATGATAGAACTTCTCACAGACACAGAAAAAAATCTTTGCCACTCACCCTCAGAGCTCTCTCCTTCGAACACCTTCCAGTGGTACTTTATAATTTTTATACTCCATTCTTCACGCCATGAAAAAGAAGAAAGACTAAGGAGATGAAAATCAATAATAGAATATTCCTTTGTTTTGAAATTGAAATTGAAATTGAAATTGAAATTGAAAAAAAAAAAAACACCGTCACTTAAAATCGAAGAGGGGTAATGAATTGCAGGAAGGAGAAGTGAAAAGGATTTAGCGCCGTCGGTTTAGGGAAATTTGGGAAAGAAAATGGCAATTGGTTTTACAAATATCAAGGCAGTGATTATTGACAGAAAATTTTTGTGTCTGGTTTTCGAGTCTTTTGACAATAAGAAAAAGGAAAATGACAAAGCGAAGGGACAGCAACGACCTTCTTGTTTGGCAACGCAGAATGGGAACTCCCCCACCTATGCTGATGAGTGCCCACTCAGACTCACTCGCTGCCCATTTGTTCTAGGGAGTTGGCGAGTTTATTGTTTGTAAAATTTTTGTTTAGTCCTTGACCATTTGTTTAGAAAGTTAATGGCGAGAGAAAATAAGGAGAATTTAAAAAAAAAAAAAAAAGGAATTAAATTTTCCTTTTATCGTTGAAATATCTTATTAAAATAAAGAAGAAATATATATTTTTTAATAAAATTATTTAATTATTATAATTTATAATTTTATTATTATATAATTTTAAGGGAATATAAATAATTTTAATATAAATAATATTTAATTCTAAATAGAATTTGAGTTAATGAATAGAAATGGAGAAATATATTTTTTTTTTCATTCATTTCGTTTATTTACTATCAAACTAAAAGAAATTATATTTTTTTTAATATAAAAAATATATATTTACATTAAAAAATTATAATAAAAAGCAAAATTAATTAACCTCATTTAATAAAGTGGATCCACAACTGTCTACATTTCCCTCGTTCTAAATGGTAAATGAATTAGGGCAAAATAACCACTTGAAAATAAGATATGTGAAATTCATTTATCATGAAGTGCCGTCGTCTATTTTACTGAAGAGAAGTTAAGAACGGGAAGTAGAAAAAAATTGAAGTGGAAATGGAAGTTATTAATTCCTTATCAGTTTTTTTATTTTATTAAAAAGAAAAAAAAAAGTAATTTGTATAACTTTTTATGTTTGATAAGAAGAAAAATAATAAAAGAAAATTATTATATTTTTATTATTATATTTATAATAAATAAATAAAATTATATTAAAAATAATTAGGTTAAATAGTATGATATACTATTTATAATATAATTTTATAAAATAATTTTTTATTCAATATAATTATTTATTATATGTTTTTAAAATAAAATTATGCTAGTTAAATAATATTTATTCTCACATCAAATTTATGTTTTGTTATATATATATATTTGAATAAATATTTTAATTATGTATTTTAATTCAAAATTAAAATTAAAATAAGACAGATTAAATTTTATTTTGTAAAAAAAAATGTAAAAAAATTAACACTATTTTTCCCTTGAAATAAATTCCTCTCATTGTCTTTTTTATAAAACAAAGGAAGAAGATTGTGATTGCAATGCCAAAAGTGACAGAGAAATTGGATTAGCACTTAGATACATGGCGACGCATTTCCATAAGACAAGGCCCCCTGCTTAGACAGTGGGTGATGATCTCTGATGCAGACAGTCCGGGGGCTTAATTTCATTTTAGATTATTTTATTATTATATATTTACTTTAATTTATACTATAAAAATATTTAAATTTTAATTTGATATCATCTAAAGTCCTTTTCATCAGATTTAGTGAGATACTTTCACTAAAAACTTATATGAACATATTATGTGAATTAAACATAATAAAATTCACATGCAAAGAACAGTATATCTATTATTTATTTAGGTATGTTCATATCAGCCTGATTAGAGTAGTCAATGAAATTTAATTAAAGGAATTTTAGATAGCATCAAAATAAATTATGAATTTTTTTAATATAAATTAAAATTAAAAAATAATGATAAAATTACCTTTAAAATTTAGAGAAAGTGGATAAATTAAATTGGATTCTAAGTCAAATATGAAATATATATATATATATATATATATATATATATATATATATATATATTATTAAATATAATAATTTTTTTTAATTGGAAAATATTTTTTTATTAAACTATTTTATATGTGCTCAAACATTAAAAGAAGAAAAGCGAAAAAATATTCCCCCAAAATTTATTCAAAGCACAGGATGCATCTAGCATCAAATATTTGTGATGGCATTGAACAAATTGGTTGATGTACAAAACTTCATTTAAGGAACCGCCGATGAAGTTAAGCTAAAAAGCTTGGTTCATTTTGTTAGCCAATGGATCGAGAGTGATTAGGCATGAAGAATTTGTGCTATTGTTTTAGATCCAAGGATATCCAAATTGTGGGCTCTTTATGTTCTTTTGTTTTCTTCGGACAAGTCAAAGCTTCCTCTTTAATGGGTTCCCTTGTCCTTCCAAACAAGGGGAATCCTTTCTCCCACCTAAAGTGTGGCTTCTTTCCCTCTCCAACCTCTAGGATGGGTGTAGATATGTTTTGTGAGTTTTGTGAGTTTTGAAATGGCAGATCCAGAGCTTCTCAGAGAGGAATTTGATGTAGTGATCTATTTCTATTGTTTTATGGTTTTGATGTGGGTAGATGTATGCATTAACTTTGGGAGCAGATCCAAAGAAAGGCATCCTGAGAATTAAGAGTCAGCATTTTAGATGTTGTTGTCAATGCTTCATGGCCAAAGGAGAGTGAAATACCATGCCCTCTGTTTCTCTTTTCTCCCATATAGATAGTTTAAAGAGCATAGTATGCCTTAGGAGGCGATAGTTTGTTTGTTTGAATTATTGTGTTTCCTCTTGGTTCTGCTTGATTGTTTCAGCTATGCATGACTCTGAGGAAATTTCTCTTCTTCTTAGTCTCTAGCTGCATCCCTAGTTCATGGCCTTTTCAATGAACAATGTTGTGATTTCTCCCATCTATGTTTGATAATAGGGCTAAAGACTAGAGTTCTATTGTGAAGGATACTGGGCCTCTATTGGTGGGTCTGCTAATGAGCTAGGGGTTCCTTTGTAATTTGGCCTTTAGCCTTCTCTTTGTAAATTTACCTGTGTTAGATTTTAGGCCCCGTTTGGTTGGAAGATTTTTAACCCAAGAATGGGAATGAGAATGAGATTTCCCTTTGTTGGTGTTTGGTAAGACCTTTTTCTCATTCCTATTCCCATAAGTTAGAAAATGTCATTCCCTCAAATAAGGGAATCAGCATTCCCAAATTTAACCAGGGAATCAAAAGTCGGGAATGAAGGAAACCCATTTGCTCCCATAAAAGCCACCCCTTTCTGCTCAGATTAAATCCACTGTTCTCATCACTTTTCATCGTCATTACCATCACCGTTCACAATCACTTCCTGGTAACTTCTTTCTCCCTTCATCAATTTCTATTGCTTCTATTTTATAACCTAGATATCATTGTCTACGAAACTCAAGCCCCCTTCCCCCTAATTCCCTTATTGATGCATGCTAGTACTTGTTTATGGTTTGTGGCTGTATGGGTATCTCTGGTTTTGGGGAATTAGAGTATAATCATGATCTAGGTATGACATATGAAGTCATTGGATCTAAAAATTTTATGGGTTCTTTGGGTGGTGAATTTTTTATATTGGATAATTATTGATTTGATTAGTTTGATAAAGGGTCTTAACTGAAGAAATTGAACTGTTGTTTGGCTGCCAATATATGATTTTCCTACTGTAACATTATTTTTTGCTAGGTAAAACCTTGTTGCTTGCTTGTTTTTCATCAATAGCATTCATTTTTTTAGTTTAGTTTGAGCACATTGCTGAAACGGAGAATTTGTGGTAGAAGCTTGAGTTTGAGTCTTGTAACACCCCTATATGCCTAGCCTGGTATATTTTACTATTCCAGTGACCAGTGTTGGTCCAGACAATTAATGGGATTAGAACAACATCTAAAACACCTAGATAAGCCCTGAATACAAATAATTAGTGATTGCTAGATATTTAAGTATAAATAAAAAAAACAGAACATAAAAGGTTAAATGAGCCGGTGACCTTTCCGGGAAGTGACTATGATGTCAGTCTTAACCCAAATTTTAAACCGAAAAATGTGACGCCGCGGTCCTTAGAACTACTGCGAATATAGTGGAAAAGAGAAAATCACAGAAAAGAATTGTTAAGCAGGTCAAATAATTAGGTCAGGACATCAGAAGAAATACCAAATTATTTGTAAACCGGGTCAAACTGGTGATGGGCAAATTGGTCAATTCACCCCTAGAGGTGACTCATGACCTAATTGTCTAATAAAACAAAAAAAATGAAAATTTCGGAATATAGAATTAAATTAAAAAAACAAGGAAAAATAAAGGAAATGGAAAAAGGAAAGAAAATTGAATTTTGGCATCACCTTAGTGACATCATACATGATGTCAAAAATAAATCTAATTACTTTAATTTTTGACTAAGTCAAAAAGTAAGTTAAATACACAAAAATTAAAGAAAAAAAAAACAAAATGTCATCTTCTTTCTCCCATGGTTGCCGTCCACTCTCATTTCTCTCTCTCCAAGCAAAACCTCCATTGAAGCTTGATCTTAAGCTTCTCAGACCCTAAAAACTCCCCATAAATTTCCCTAAAATTCTTAAATTTCCTTACTTTGGCAACTTGAAAAGAAGCTTGAAGAAGAAAGGGAAGAGAGAAAGTGAAGGAATTGGTGAATTGGAAAATCAAAGTTGAGGTTAGTAGTTTAATTTAAAATTCTAGTTTAATACTTATGCTTTTAGTTCATTTAACCTATAAATTAACTTAAAATTAAAAAAAAATAATTATGGGGGACTAGATGGGAAATTCGGCCAGCATTAAGGGGTATTGAAATTTCATGATTTTGATGGAATTGAAGTATTAGTTAAGTTGAATTGAGTGTATAGAGGTTAATTATAAACTTTAATCGCATTAGATTGCATAATTGTGTAATTAGGGTTCTTTAGCCTCTTGAAAATTGAGGGAAATGGTCAATTGGTGCAAATGACCCTAATTGAAGTGAGAAATAGTCAATTGGGACCATTTGTGGTATGTTTGAATTGGTAGAAACCAAGTGTAATTCGGATTAGTTAGGGTCACTATTTTGGCAGCTTGACTTAGGTCTCTTTTCAGGACTAAAACTGAAAATTTACCAACCTAATTGGTGTGAGGCTAATTGAGAATGAAAATAGACACATAATGACACATTTTTCATTCAAGAGCCATGCCCAGAAAATGACAGATAGTGAACAATTAGGTCAAACATGGGTGTAGTGCACTGCCACTGTATCAAAATGACAAAATACACAGTGTTTGTTCATTTAGTCATAACTTGGGCTATACAGGTCCAAATGACATGATTTTTATGGTATTGGAAAGGTATGACATACCACTACAACTTTCATGAAGAACACTAACCCAAATTCTGCCCATAACCCAGTCATTTTGCCACTTAAAATTAGTGGTCTAAAACTGTCAGAACCAAATTAGGTGCCCAGAAATCTGAGTTAAACCAATCCGGCCAGCCATGTTCAAATGGTCATATCTTGGGCTACAAAACTCCAAATGGGGTGATTCAAAAAGGGGATTAAATCTAAGACAATAAGGAACAACTTATATGAACAACATTTAGCCAAATTCCCACAGCAACATGATCAATGGAACAGTGCAAAATAAGACATCAAAACTGAAAATTTGAAATTGTGCCTAGGAAACCTAAAAATTAAAGGGGCAACCAAAATCAACAAATTAAGCAACCAAAATGTGGTATGTGGGTGAAATTGAAATTCTCATACCTATTAAGCATAAGAAAGTCAACAAATTGACTTGAATAGTATAGTGAATAGTAACTCCGAAATGCAAAATTCAAAGAACGTTAAATTAAGCATATTAGAGTTAGACATAAGTAATTGTGAATTTATTATACGTTATGATACTAAAACACTATAAAATTGTGTGTTTCAGTTGAAAATAATACCGGAAAAAAACTCGAGACATCGAGTCAAGGCCTAGAGGCGACTCGCACGAGGTTTGTGCACAACATAAAAATTTTTCTGTAAATTCTCTTTGATAATTTGTTTTGATGAATAAATTGTAATTTATTTTTACTGCAAATTTGTGACTGAAATGAATATTATGCTCTTGACCTAAATTATTAGAAATTTAATTATATGTGTTTGAATTGTCAATAAATGGTTAGTAAAATGTTAAGATAGTTTTGAAACCATAATGTCATGACCATATATCTGAATGTCTCACTAGCATGCCTAGTGGGAGGAATTAGTTTTGAATTTTGAATTTCCTCTCTGGCTGAAGTGTTGAGGTGTGTGCCAGTAGACGAAGAAATTGAATGGGTACCCATAGTTTGAGCTAGCTAGCCTTGAGATTCCTCATAAGCCTCCGGCTATTGAGATGAACATTATACTAGTGGCATAATATAACTGTGTATTTTTATGAAATCTGTTTTGGGACTTTCGAAATGAGACTGTTTTGACTAAAATTATAAATTGTATTTTGTATTTGTTTTCATTTTCAATACCATATTTGAATAAATGTGATTTGATTTATGCATAAAATTTTATTTTAGTATGTTGTGCACCACTGAGTCATAGCACTCAGCGATGACTGTTTATTGTTGTCGTAGATAGAGAGACTAGTATAGTAGCGAAGTGAGCTACTGAGGATTTCAGAGCTACTTCTGGACCTTTTTTCAGGTATAAATTTATACCCTGATTGTATATATTTATTTTGATGTAATTGACTATATGTATATTTGTAAAGTGGTCATGAGCAATTGTACAGATTTTGTAATAATATTATTTTGGATTTTCTAATGCAAAATTTGGACTGATAAATGTAAATTAATTTTTCTTTAATGCAATATGTATGAAATTAATTATTACTATTTTTGAAAATAATTGAATTGAAATTTTGAGTTGTGAAATATTAATTGAATTGTGGAGTTTGGAGGAAATTGTGCTGATTTGAGTTATAATAGTAGTTGTGAGTTGATGAAGTGTTTTCTACTGGTAAAATTTTCGGTTTTCTCAAATACAGCCGGCACTCTGCCGAAATTTTTCCAAAATTTGTAGAAAAATAAAAATGGACAAAAATTTTATCAAATCTTTAAACTTTAAGTAAATGTTTTTAATACCTGCTAGAAAACCTCACCACTTTTAAAATGTAAGAAAATTGTTTTAAAATCCATTGTAGTGTATTTAATGGGTTATCAGTAGACGGAGTTGGTAATTCTTTAGGTATACTACAGGATCATGCTATGCCTTACAGAGGGGTAAGGTGTGACATGTTTTAGTGGTATCAGAGCAAGTTTTTAAAGTATGTTTTGACCTGTGAATGTGTATTTGCTTTGTGATAAGTACAGCTACTCAATGTCCTTATTTGATACATACAGTACATTACATTATAAATATGAACTAACGGAGAGAAATCTCCTTGTGTTATTTGTTCAGAAGATATCCTACCCCAAATTGCAATGGAAGAAGGGGACCGCTCAGTTGAGCAATCTGTAGAGGCTGAGGCATAAGAGGAAACCCCAGCTCTCTAAAATGTCAGTGGTTCAGTGGCACCAGCCCCACAAATGCCGCAGTTTCCTACACAATTTACCCAGTAGATGCTACAATGTTCCAACAGATGGTTGGAAGTATGTCTGCTCAAGCTCCACTTCAATCACCTGTGGTGCAACCTCAGGCTCCAGCCAGATAATATAACAAGCTATTGAAATATGGGGCTACAGAATTCAAGGGTACAGTAGACCCTCTAGAGGCAGAGCAGTGGCTGGAGAGAATGGACAGAGTATTCATGAAACTGTACTGCCGAATGAACTAAAATTTGAGTATTCAGTGTCTCTACTTCAATGGAATGCGTATGACTAATGGAAGACCATCCCCCACAGCTTGGTGGAACCTCCAGTATTGACCTGGGATGACTTCATCAGAGAGTTCAGACATAAATATGTCCCAGATGCATATGTGGACCAAAAGCTACAAGAATTTTTAAGTTTGAAGCAAGGGAATCGGTCTGTAGCAGAGTATGAAAGGGAGTTCTCCCACTTAAGCTACTATGCAGGCCAACAGATAAAGATGTAAAAGGTTCAAAACCAGCTTGAAACCCAGTCTGAGGATGCAAGTGGTTGAATTCAGACATAATAACTTCTCTGAGCTCATCTCTCAAGCACTTGAGTTAGAAAGAATTGAGTCAAAATGGGCACCAGTGAAAGAGAAAACAGAGAAGATAGAGAAATCAGAAAAAGAGAAAAATGGAAAGGCAGTGGATCAAAGTTCCAGTGGCAATATTGGAAAAAGAAAAAAATTTGGGGTATCAGGCACAGGTGGAAGGTCTGGTAGAGGTAGATTTTCTGGTCAAGGACCCCCTTGGTCTGGTCAGCAGACGTCTAAGAATTCTCACCCTCCCCGCCCTTGTGAGACATGTGGCAAAACCCATGATGGTGTTTGCTATTGGGCTACAGGAGCTTGTTTTAACTACGGGGGCAAAGGCCATCTAGCCAAGAACTGCACCAGTGCCCATAGATTTAGGCTAGCTCCTACCATTGCAGAAGGATCTATCCAGAGTTCTGCTACCAGAGGTTCACAACCATTTAGCAGAGGAAGAGGCAGAGATAGAGGCAGCACTTTTGGCAGTTAGGGTACCGTTAATTAATCAGAACAAGGGAGTGCTCTGGCCAGAGTTTACATGATGAGACAGCGAGAAGAGGCAGAGACTTCAGATATTGTGGCTGGTATATTTTCTATCTCTGATTAAGAAGTATTTGTCTTATTTGATCCGAGTTCTACCCACTCATATGTTAGTGCTAGCATCGTCAGCTCTCTTGCTGTTCCGTTTGTTAAAATGGGGTTTGAGGTGCTAGAAACTAGTCCGTTAGGACAAGAGGTCCGGGTCAACAAAATCTATAGAGATTGTTCTTTAGCGATCCAAGGACATGTTTTTCTGTCAGATTTGATCAAAATACCCTTCAGAGATTATAATATCATCTTGGGCATTAATTGGTTAGCCACACATCATGCAATGATTGACTGTAGACTGAAGATAGTCACTTTTAGTCTCCCTCAATACGGTGATGTGATAATACACGGGGAGAGGCAGTTATTGCCATCAAACATCATTTCGGCTGTATTAGCCAGGAAGACGATCAGAAATGGGTGCGAAGCATACTTGGCATATGTGATAGACAGCCAAGTGGGGAGTCTAGCATTGAGGGACATCCCCACAGTATGTGACTTTTCGGACGTGTTCCCTGATGAGTTGCCAGGATTACTTCCAGAAAGAGAGGTGTAGTTTGAGATTGATGTCATACCTGGTGTGGACCCAATCTCCATAACACCATACAGAATGGCACCAGCAAAATTGAAAGAGTTAAAGGTGTAGTTGCAAGAATTGCTTGATAAGGGCTTTATTCGCCCTAGTGTGTCACCTTGGGGAGTGCCAGTGTTATTTATTAAGAAGAAAGATGGCACTCTCTATTTATGTATTGACTACTAGCAGTTAAATAAGGTGACAATAAAGAACAGATATCCATTGCCCCGCATTGATGACTTGTTTGATCAGTTGAAGGGTGCAGTTGTGTTCTCCAAAATTGACCTGAGATCGAGTTATTATCAGCTAAAAGTGCAAGAGCAGAGTATTCCAAAAACTGCCTTTAGAACTAGATATGGCCATTATGAGTTTTTGGTCATGCCATTCGGGTTAACCAATGCTCCAGCTGCTTTTATGGATCTGATGAACACTATCTTCATACCATACCTCGATCAGTTTGTGGTTGCAACACCCCTCACCCGTCTACAGTTTAGCCGAGCGAGGTGTGCTACATTCTGTGTCGGAGCACCCTAATTTATCTCACTTTATTTCTTTACAAATTTTGTTCTCGTTATATTTAATATCGATTATTTTTCGACAGAGAAACTAATAGAGTTTCCCCTATTTTATTATCGTTTGATGTGTTTTACTATTCACTGTTTGAAAATTCAACAATATTTTCTAATAATAATCTCATCCATACTCATATCATCATTTCAAAAATCATTATTTAATTCAAATCTGTACTCATTGGTACAAATTCATTCATGCTCCATTCTTATAGCAAAATTCTCAAATTTGCATTAATTTATATGATTTGCAATAATTGCATAAATCCTTAATTTACAAGATATACAAATTAATTACAATTTGCTAATTTACATTACAATATAAGAAATAAATAACATACACAAAATACATGATATGCTTAATTTGAGCCCTATCTACATGCATTGCTGGAAAGGTAACAACCTTTGACACTCTGTAGATCAGAACTCCAAAATCTCTGTTTGGTATTCGCTGGGCTTTAACTTCGGTACCTACGCGAGGCAACAAATCTATCGCGCTAAGTATTGCTACTTAGTGGTACAATAATATAGCAAGAAAATAATATACAAATGAAGGTAGAAATAAACCATAGTTAGAATAATTTAGATTTATAATTAATTTAGTTTCTAATATTAACTGTCCTCTATCCTGCCATGTTCTTTTTTGGAGGTGCTCAGTTCAGAAATTTGCATTAATGATGTACCAGATACGATTAATCTAAAATTTAAACTTATACTTATATTCTTATGTATGTCACATTTGTAATGTTATTAAGTTATAATTCTCCTACTAGTTTTTTATCACTTCCTTGATACTTTCTAAGTTGTTTACAATCATTTCGTAATATTAAATTTTTTTTTTTAGAACTAATTTTATTTATTTCAGACTATTCTAAGAAATAAATTTTTGGTGCTAATCTAATTTATTTCAGAACTTCATACTCATTTATTTACTTTCTAGCATTTTTAATTACTAATATTCGTAACTTATTTTAATAAATTATACTGCCCAAGTAACCTATGACAGGCTGACTAAACTGGATAACGGGTCGTTGGCACTGGACACCGCGGTGCTTCGGGCTGTCATACCATGGGACGCAGAACTTCAACCACGTATGCAGTCAATATGGCTAAAAAGCTATGATAACACATAATCAAGCATAAAAGTCATGAATATTGTCATAAAAGCCATGAATACGGGCATAAAGCCTTTCGCAGTACTGCTATAACAATACCTTATTGGCATGCCAAACTATCCAATCTGACACACATGTCTAGGCAATACAAGGGCACATAATATCATTAAATATTAATATATTGTGTTTTATGACTTCATTATTTCATGATAAATTTCAATTATAATTTATACATTCATTTGATCATTTATATGATCACAATTCACATCAATTATCCTTTTATACCATTGTACTCAAAGTACTTTTTCTTTATATAATAATGAGAACTAATATCTCATTCATACATTAATATGATTCATTTATTCATTCATTATGTTATTCATATTGATCATAATTCTAAACAATAGTTCACATGTAGCATTGTATTCAAAACATTTTTTCTTTCTTTCTTGATGGGAACTCAAATCCCAAATGGCACTTTTATCTCATTTATACATTCAACAATCTATTCATGTAAAGAACATTTCATACTTCAAGTTGTTTTGCTAATATATTATAAATTCAACTGGTGTTGGGAGTATAAATCTCAATTACCTATTCCAAGTAATCTATGAACATTTCATGGATTCCAAATTTCATGCCTTAATTTCCTCTACCAATTTAGTTCTTATACTTTGTGTCTTTGTATTACTATTCACCTTACTATTCACTCAAATTATTGGCTTTTTTATACCTAATAAATATATTGAACCTAAATTCACCAAGATACCACATTTTGCATTCTAAAGTTGTTAGTATTGGTTGCCAATACCATTCAAAACTTAGTGTTAGTTATTCATAATTTTTAGATTTTAAGCACTAAGTTTACTATTCTATTGGTCATTTGTACAATAGGAATTTGACAAAATTCATGAAAGTTGTTCCTTATTGTGTCTAGTTACATTTCCTTTTTTGAATCACTCCATTTGGAGTTTTGTAGCTCAAGTTATAGTCATTTTACCATAACTGGCTGGATTGACCTGTACCCAAAATTTCTGGATAATTTGGTTCTGCCAGATTTGGTGACCTAAGTTTAGTTGGCAATTTGACTAGGTTATGGTCAGAATTTGGATTTGTGTTCTTCATGAAAGTTGTAGTGCTATATCTCAGCTTTCCGCTGGTAAACTTTTAGATCAATTGAACTTTTCTACACTAAGTTATAACCATTTGAACAAATACTGTTCATTTGGTCATTTTCCAGGGACAGCATATTGGTCACTTGGATTAGGGTAATTTTTAGGTCAACTTGGTTTAGTTTTCTGGGCAGGGTTTCTTCATCAAAGTTGTGCCATTATGTCTTATAAAACTTTTTCCATTAGTTTCATTGCATTTAGATTTTTGTAGACCAAGTTATGGCCATTTTGCCAAAACTGGTCAAGTGAGCTTTAGTCCAGGAAATTCTGGGCAGAATGGTTTTGGTCAGTTTGGTGATCTCACTTGGGCCAGCAATTTCATTTGTTTAAAGGCATTTCTGGGCTTGGTGTTCTCAATGAAAGTTGTATTCCTATGTCTAATCTTTCCAATGACATAAAATTCAGGGCATTTGGACCAATCTTTCCAATGACACAAAAATCAGGTCATTTGGACCTGTCTAGAGGAAGTTATGGCCAATTTTTTGGGTTCAGTGTTTGGATTTCCGGATTGAGACAGTAAATTGGTCAAGATTTGGACAGAATTTGGGCATGATTTCTTCATGAAAAATGGGATATTTTGTCCTAGGTTTCATCTTCAATTGGCCTCATACCAATTGGAGTCATACAACTTCAGTTATAGGTCAAAGAAGACCCTGGACTCACAGGTCCGAATTTCCTGCATATGAAACATTACTTCCAATATTTCATCATCCTTACTCCCAACTACAATTTACCACTCATAACACTTCAAATGATCAACAAACAGCCTCAACAATATCAATCTCAAGCCAAATCACCAAGGTAACAAAATTAACTCAAACCCTAACTCCAATTTCCAAAATCAACTCTCATGTAAATTCATACCAACGAAGGTTATCAATCATATATATATATATATATATATATCCTTATCTAAGCTTGTATTCAAGTTTTAATTCAACAAAACACATTAATTCCTCCTCTTATGGTTGCTGCCCAAATTTTACCTCTCACTTTTATACATGATTTCTTTCAATCTCTTAATCATTTGCTCATATGTAAGCTAACTTTCAAGGAATAAACAAGATTTAAAGGTTAATATGCACTAACCTCCATTGAAGAAATTCTCAAGCATGCCAACTCCACTTTCTCTCTTTCCTTTTGCTGTCCAAGTCTTGCTCTAGGTGTGAGGATAAATTTTTATGAAGGGAGGATGAGGTTTTATGGTGGTTTTGGGTGGAAAGCAAGCTTGGGATCAAGGCTTCCATGGAGGTTTTCTCTGGTCTCTCACTTTTCCTATGTTACCGACTGGTTTGGGCATGAAGGAGCATATTTGTGTTTTCATTTTTGTCTCAATTTATCCCTTGTTATTTGATTTATAATGGCTTGTTGAGTTGTGATTGGTGGAGGGCATTTTAATGACATCATGGTGATGTCATAAGTCCTATTTAATTCATTTTCTTTTCTTTTTTTTTCTACTCATTTTCAACTTAATTTTTAGTAATATTTATTCATATTTTATATCATAATAATTATTTACTTAACTGGACAAGTCAGCCAAAAATCATCTCTGAAGACGAAATGACCAAAATGCCCTCCGTTTGGCTTAACAGACTAAAATTGTCTGTACCGATTGAAAAATTTTTCTAAACCTTTTCTTGGCATTCTAATGCCATAGAACCCTCAATGACTCTTCTCTGGAGTCCTAAAAATTATTTTATGAATTTTATCCCAGGTCAAGGGCTCTTAGTTGCGAGAACTGCAACTTCCCACTGGGTTACCAATTGCTAGGGCACCGACTTATTTAACTTGGTTTTATTTTATTTCTAAAATTTTTCCTAAATTTTTCTTATTAATATTTGAGTTATTTATGGCTCCTCACTTTAGTCTAAATATTTTTTCAGACATTCTAGCTGTCTGGACCGACACCGATCACTGAAATAGTAGAATGTACAGAATTGCTACAGTGAGGGTGTTACAGTGGTGGTATTCATTGATGATATATTGGTCTATTCGAGGAGTGCAAAGGAGCATGATAGATATCTGCGGATTGTGCTACAAACTTTGAGGGAGAAACAACTTTATGCAAAATTGTCAAAGTGTGAGTTTTGGCTAAAGGAAATATCCTTCTTGGGGCACATAGTATCAGCAGAAGGTATTAAGGTAGATCTCAGCAAGATAGAAGCTATCCTTAATTGGAAGCCACCCAGGAATGTCACAGAAATTCATAGTTTTCTGAGTTTAGCTGGATACTACCACCGATTTATGAAAGGATTCTCTATGTTGGCTTCTCCACTGACCAAGCTGTTTCGGAAGGATGTGAAATCTCAGTGGACGGATAAATGCCAGCAGAGTTTTGATGAACTGAAGGGATGTTTAACAGAAGCTCCAATCCTTACTTTACCCATACCATGTAAAGAATATACAGTTTATAGCGATGCTTCTCACAATGGTTTAGGCTGTGTACTGATGCAAGATCGGAATGTTATTGCATACGCATCACGCCAGCTGAAACCACATGAGAGGAATTATCCAACACATGACTTGGAGCTTGCAGCTATTGTATTTGCTCTTAAGATCTAGAGATACTATTTGCATGGGGAAAAGTGCTATATTTATACAGATCATAAGAGTTTAAAGTATCTGGGCACTCAGAGAGAGTTGAATTTAAGACAGAGGAGATGGTTATAATTAATTAAAGACTATGATTGTCTTATGTCGACACCATATTTTGGCCGATCCCTGAAATTAATAAATTTTGAAGCCGATCCCCTGCACTGAGTCTCCCTCTGCCAGCCAATCACATTTTCGATCTCTCCTCAAAAGGAATCAAATCAATACTAAGTCCGCATATCATTTAAAGCCTCACCGATCTCTCAAACCAATTGTCAAGTCCCCTGACCAGTCAATTATATTTCCGATCTTTCTTGTCAAACGAGATTGAACCAACACTAGACCTTCGAGCCACCAGTCTTATTATCGATCTCTTTTTTAAAAGTTTGGGAATAATAAAGTTAAGGTTCCGATCCGGTTTAATGATGATTCCGATCTTAAGTGTTCATGTGACACCCCTTACCCGACTACAGTGTAGCCAAGCAAGTTATGCCACTCAGTGTGCCGGAGCACTCTATTTTATCTGATTTCATTACAGTCCTTGATTTATTTATTCAAAAACTTTATTGAAGATTTAGGCTATTTTTACTTTTATCAAAATCTAACTAAATTGGAAATTTCAAAAATTTTAACGATAATCCGACAAAGTTTCGGCTGTAATTTGGACTAACAGTTCTTCTGAATCTGCCAAAGACAATTTCAATATATACTCAATTTCTCAAACTTAATAGTCTCAAAAATTTTCAAACATAATGTATCTCAATACAGTATCCAGATTTCTCAGAAATCTCATTAGATTTTCAATATCTCAATATTCACAAGTATAATCTCATTATAACTCAAATTCAATTCACATACTAAAATACTTACTTTGAATAGCTTCCATAATTCATAGGTTAATTACATGAGTTTATTTTGTACAAGATATACAAATAATTTACAATGTGCTAGGAATGAACAATATACATAACATGTATAAAATGAGCCCTATCTACATGCATTCTTTGAGGAGGTGACAATCTTGAACTCTTCGACACTTCGCAGATCCGACTCCAAAAATCTCGATCGATACCATCTGGTTTTACCTTCAGTACCTGCGCAAGGAAGCAATTCCATCGCCCTAAGCATTTCTGCTTAGTGGTACAATAATATAACAAGAAATAATATATACAAGTAAAGAAAGAAATAAATGATAATTCAGATACTCAAGAATCAATTTAATTTGGTATGGTATTTCTAGTATCAACGATCTTATATACTAGTTTGTTCCTCTTTGGAAGTGCTTAGTTTATAACTTTTCAATAATACTAGCGGTATATAATTTATTCTATCCGTATTGTATTTCAAGTGCATGAGTCCTGTAATTTATATTTTTGTTATGTTTCTTTTGCTAATCTCTTTTGCTTATTCATTCAATACTTAATTTAATTGTACTGGATTTTCATTATACTTAACTTAACTTAGCTGCCTGAATTGAATAATACTTTAATTGACTGCCCAAGTAACCTATACTAGACGACTGGACTGGATAACGGGTCGTTGGCACTGGACACCGCGGTGCCTCGGGCCGTCATACCGTGGGACGCAGAACGTCAACCACGTATGCAGTCAGTATGGCTAAAAAGCCATGATATCACATAATTGGCATAAAAGCCATGAATACGGGCATAAAAGACATGAATACAGGCATAAAGCCTTTCGCAGTACTGCTAAAATAATACCCTATTGGCATGCCAAACTATCTAAACCAATCTTGTTAGGTATACTAGGGCATTTGATACTTTAAAATATTAATATATTGTGCTTTATGACTTCATTATTTCATGATAAATTTCAATCATAATTCATACATTCATTTGATCATTTATATGATCACAATTCACATCAATTATCCTTTTATACCATTGTACAATAATGAGAACTAATGTCTCATTCATACATTAATATGGTTTATTTATCCATTCATTATGTTATTCATATTGATCCCAATTCTAAACAATGGTTCACATGTACCATTGTATTCAAAACATTTTTCCTTTCTCATTTATACATTCAAGAGTCTACTTATGTAATTACAAATTTTATATTTCAAGTTGAGTTACTAATATTTTATGAATTCCATTTGTGATGGGCATATATGCCCTAACTATCTATTCACATCAATTAGGTGACTTATTTTTCATGTTTCAAGTAATCCATGAATATTTCATGGATTTCAAATTTATGGCCTAATTTCTTTTTAACAATTTTGACTATGATGCATAGTCCATATTTGTCATACAATTCTAAGCATTTAAGCTTAGAATTGGTTCTAGGTCTTCATCTTAATTCACTAATCATTTTGATTACTATTCACCATACTAGTCAACCAAAATGTTGACCTTTTTATACTTAATGGATATATTAATTCTAATTACACCAAGATCCCACATTTTGAGTTTTACATTTACTAGTATTAATTGCCAATTGCAATTTAAAGTCCCCTAGATGCATTTCTAATTTCAAATTTTGAATTTCAAGTTTTGGTGTCACTATTCATTTCATTAGTCAACTAAAATGTTGACTTTTGCATAAACAACATGTACATTGGTTTTAATACTCCCAACATATCACATTTTGTATTCAAAACTTGTTGGTTTTGGTCACTTTCTCAAAGCTTAGGTCATTTTGGCAAAATTGCCAATTTTTAGTTTTGGTGATACTATTCACCTCATTGGTCAATAAAAATGTTGACTTTTGTATAGAAAATATGTACATTGACTTTGGCACTTCAAACATACCACATTTTTCATTTAAAACTTGTTGGCATTAAGCATTAATACCATTTCTAAGCTTAAACCAAGAGAAGCAAAATTTTCAATTTTGCTAACTCAACTTTACTATTCCATTGGGCACTATTGCAGCAGGAATTTGAGGAAATGGTAAACATGAAAGTTGTTCTTTATTTTGTCTAGTTAAATTTCCTTTTTTGAATCACTCCATTTGGAGTTTTGTAGCTCAAGTTATGGCCAAAATAAGTTTACTGTTCACGTGTACTGTTCCTGCTGAAATTTTGGGTTTTGGCAGATTTTGGTCCAACTTTGGTCAGTAATTTGATCAAGTTAAGTTCATAATTTGGTCTAACTTTCTTCATATGAAATGTTCTACTATGCCTTAGGTTTTCATCGGTTCAAGAATCGCCTAAATCCGAGTTTTCTAGAGAGAGTTATAGCCATCCAAACATTACTGCTCAAATGAAAATCTACAGAGTTGCAGGTTTGAATAGTAACTGTGACTGCCATTTGGGTTAGGTTCTGGTCATAATTTGGGGTAGGTTTCATCATGAAAGTTGTTTGTCTATGTCTTAACTTGTTTATGTAAAAATTTCAGGTCAATTGACCAAATCTATAGTGAGTTATGGCCAAATGAACAGTTACTATTCATTTGGTCATTTCTGCAGGGGCTGTTGCAGGGTGTCCGGATTGGGGCCAAGTTTTGGTCCACTTGCTTTGGTCTTTTGGGTATGGTTTCTTCAGCAAAAATGTGCCATTATAAGCCTAGTTTCATGTCCAATTGGCCAAACATCAATTGGACCTACACAACCAAAGTTATGGCTATGCAAGTGGACTGAATTTTCAGTCCGTCTGCTGCACTAACAAGGCAGCCTACACATTCACTTGGCTATACTATTTTTCAGTCCAATTCATGGTCAACATACCTAAAATGGTCACTAATTGACCCTTATAATGTTCTTTCACAATTCCATAAGCTAAATCCAAGTTTCACTTCTCAAAACCTTAATGTCCAATTTAAATTATCCATAAACCTCAATTAGCACACTAATTCAACATCCATGCATATTCATACCTTAAACATCATTTCTATCCATTCTAAATTCATTAAAACAATCAACCTCATCCTTCCTTAGGGCTGCCAAAAATTAAAGATGCCCTAACACATATAACTTACTTCAAACTCTTACAATTTCTTAACTTAAAATGATGCTTTAACAAGGATTAAAGGAGTGAGAGTGAAAGGATAGCACTAACCTCACTTTAACCTCTTGTAGGGCAGATTTCTTCAAGCTAAAACTTCACTTTCCTTCCTTTTCTAGGCTGCCAAAAGCTTTGTCTAGGTGTGGGATTAATTTTTGATGAAGAGACTTATGGGTTTTAGTGAGTGGATGAAGAGAAAATCAAGTTCAAAGCTTGATAAAATGGTGGAGGAGAGGAGAGATTCACGTCCAAATGAAGAAGAAGAACCAGAAATTTTGTGTCTTCATTTGTCATTTTTTTCTCTTTTTAATTTGGCTTATTAGGTTGTGATTGGTGGAAGCCCTCCAAATGACATCATGTGATGTCATATTTAGGTTTTTCTTTCATTTTCTTTTCTTCTTTTCTCTACTCATTTTCACATTAATTTTTAGTAATATTTATTCATATTTTATGTCATATTAATTATTTACTCAACTGGACAAGTCGGCCAAAAATCACCTCGGAAGGCGAAATGACCAAAATGCCCTCCGTTTGGCTTAACGGGTCAAAATTGTCTGTACCGATTGAAAAATTTTTCTAAATATTTTCTTGGAATTCTAATGCCATAGGAACCTCAATGACCCTTCTCTGGAGTCCCAAAAATTATTTTATGAATTTTCTCTCTGGTCTAGGGCTCCTCGTTGCGAGAACCGCAACTTCCCTCTGGGCTACCCATCGCTTGGGCACCGGCTCATTTGACTTAGTTGTATTTTATTTCTAAAATTTTTACTAAATTTTTCTCATCAATATTTGAGTTAATTATGGTTCCTCACTTTAGTTTAAATATTTTTTTCAGAAGTTCTAGCTGTCCGGACCGACACTGGTCACCGGAACAGTAGACTGTGCGGAATTGCTATCGGGAGGATGTTACAGTTCAAGTCAAATTTCCAATTTAATCAAGTCCCGTTTAGCGTTGGTTCCCAGCTGATCTCATGCTTATAGTGTTTTCCGACCTCTTACACTTAGATTAATAATCACTTTTAGTTGTTGTTCTAATATGCTCAGACAATCAAGTGCTTATGCAACTTACAGACTTTCCGATCACATCCAATCATTGAACAAAAAGGGAATTTCATTTCATTTCAAACCAAAATATATACAAGTCATTCGGCTGGAGGATCACCCCCAGCCTGTTCTACATTTTGTTCGCTTCCTCTCTCACCCTCAGCCTCCTCCTCACTATCCTCACCTTCGTCCTGGGGAGCCAGATCTACCATCCAAGAGAAGTCCTCCTCGGAATATCGCTTCCTGAGCTCGGCCAAGAGATCCCCATGAGCGTTCACATAAGCACCGGCCTCCCTCGTCACTGCCTCTTCTTCTTTTGCTTTAAGCTCCTCAGTGAGGCGAGCGACATCAGCGGCTCGGAGTGCCCGAATCTCTTCAAGAACATGGGCTTGTTCGGCCAGCTTATCCTCGTAGAATTTCATCCACCCCTCAATTTCAGATATGTAGTTTTGGGCAGATGAAAGTTGAGACCGGAGGGAAGCGGTTTCCTGACCCACCTTTTCAACCTCTTGCCTCAAGCGGTGAGCCTTTTCTCGGACAATGTGTTGGTTCACCAAGCTCTCCACGTTTAGGCTCATAGTCTGGGTCAAGATGTCATCGAGGTTATTCGGGGATAGCCTATCCTGATCCTCCCGAAGGCAGATAGAGGCCCCCAAAACCTTAACCAAACCCGGATTCTCCCGAATAGTTCGGTTCTTCTCCAGGGAGTGGATCAGTACTTGAGCGCCGCGGGAGAGGACCTCAAGGTAGGATGGGAAGAACCCCCTTCCGCACTCGAAGCAACTGGAGGGGGTGGTGGCGGCTCTTCTTAGCGAGGAGCAGACCGGACCACTTCTATGTCGGGGATCGGCTATCCCGAGGGTTGAGACGAGCCTCCTTGTATTTCCCCAGCATCATGCATGGGCATCTGAAGCAGCTCGGCCCGCTTCATCTCCCGCACTTTCTGGGAGACCTCTCTTTTCCGCTTCCAGCTCTCCTTCGAACCCTCACCGCTCGTCATACCTGCACAAAGAAAAGGTCAGTGAGATCGCTAAGGCCCAAAGATCAAAGATATAGAAAATACCGAGGCCGAGGTCAGAGAGCTGAAGCCCGCGATCTTCGCCAGTGATCAACTCCATTGTCTAGTGATGCAGTTCGGCTATCACTGCATCTAAACAAGAGTACTTCTGATGGGCCGCTTGATCTTTCAGTTCCATCACCATTAGGCCTTCTTCCCTATTCAGGGTGATCCGCTTCGAAAGTAAGGGACCCTGGTGTAGCCAGCTGCGTGGGAAACCCTCAAAGCCGTTCGGAATCTTGCTCCTCAGAATAAAGAAGCGATTCTTCCAATTCTTCAGGGAGGAGGGAAAATCGGTAAAAAGCCTACAATGTGGCTTCGCCTGAAAGAACCAATACTCGTCGTCCTTTCGACGAGTTAGCCTATGTAGTTCGGCGAACACCTTAGCTGTAGGACGGAGTCCTTTGGCTCGGCAAAGGCCTCTGAAGGCTACTAGGATCCGCCATGAGTTCGGGTGAACTTGGGCTATGCACACTTTGTGAAATTTTAGAACTTCCTTGAAGAAGTCGTCAAGAGGGAACCGCAGCCTGACTTTTAACTGCTCTTCGTATACCATGATCATATCATTCTCTTCGAAGAAGTGATCGGCACGAAGATCACCGTGACACTTAATCAGCTCGTATGAATCAAGCCAAATGTTATACTCTTGGCTGAACGACTGCAAATCGGCTTCTTGAAGAATTGATGGCAGCTCGTCCATGGGAAGGTTTTCTCTCCCTGAAGAATGTGTTTGCCTCGAAGGTGCCGCTTGGCCACGGGCCGAAACGAAGGTCCTAGGAGGTTCAGGTTACCCGCTTGGCACAACCACCTCTACCTCATCAAACGACCACAAGATCTGAATGGAAGGGGGGCTTGCCGCTCTCTGACCCTCGGCGCCGCTCATTTTCAAAGGAAATAGAAAATTTAAGCTAAAAGAAAGATCAAAACCCTTACCGGAGCTTAATCGGTGTCGGAAGAACTTGAAAAATCGAGAGAATTTTAGAATCGCTCGCAGGATGCTGAAAATGACATAAGAGAGCAACTGGCTGACCCATCCCCTATTTATACTCGTCTGAGCATTTAATGCTCACACTGTTCCAAGCGGTCCATCGGTTAGCGGAATTTGCCAGCCCTTTCCTGACATGTCTCACGAATATTCTAGAAATTCCATGATAAGGAGAGATCGGCTAGTTAGAAATCGATGAATTAAGGCGAATGTTTGGAAGTACGGATCGGTCAAGGGCTGTTTAGTTAGGAACCGGATCGGATAAACACATCAGAGATCAGAAAATAATTAATGCAATAATAATAAAAATGATAGTTGTCAAACTAAAATTTTATTGTCGAAAGGTCAGATTACATCAATTGGGGCGATCTCCAGAGATCGGATTACATTAAAGGTATGATTACATCATTTGGGGCGATCTCCAGATATCGGATTACATTAAAGGTCTGATTACATCATAGGGGCGATCTTTAGAGATCGGTGGAACATCCTATCTAATAAAGGCCTATGTCAAAACCTAGTCTCGTGGCTGAATCAAAAGATTTGTCCGGCCATAGACAGCGGATAGATGTACAGCTCAGATGGGGTGATTATGACTCTCATGAGGATGGAGAGTCATCTCCACTGTCATCGACCAGAACCGAGCTTTAGTCGGGACGCCCAATGTGGTGAGGAGCCAAATGAACTTCAAGGGGCAGTCACCGATGTTAAGGGGAATATTAGCAGTCTTCTCGCCTGAAATCAGTTCACCGACTATATCGGTCGAACGATTAGAGATCAACACAATCGAGGTCCTCGATCCAGGTCGGCAAATTAGTCCGGTTCTCTCACTGTCATCAAATGGAGTTATCGTAATTCTCCGATCACCGGGATCGTAAATTTTCAGTCGAGGAATCAAAAGGACAATCGGAAAAAGATCAAAAGCAACTATCATGGCCGGGATTATTGCCGGAGCGGTTAGAACAGGAATTGTGAGAAGGAAGAGGAGAAAACCAAATGGGGCGGGGTTTCCCGTTGAAGGTATATATCTAGGGAAAGTCTGAGCATTTATTGCAAGCAAAAAACGAAGCAGATGCCTCGGGAATCGAAGGAATGAATGCTTTAACTGAATCAGACCGGATAAAGGGGAAGACTGGAGTAGGAGAGGTCAGAAGAGGGGAGCCCGGCATGAGAGATCGAAAAAGGATCGTGTTAGAAAGATCGTAAGGGAAGGGAGGTCGGAAAACAAAGAGTATAAGATAACTGCCGCTAAATGTCGTCATAATCAGAGCCAAGGTAGTTAAAGCGTTGCAGACGAAATCTCCACCGCACGCCTTAGAATCGCCCATATTACTGACAGGTGCCAGAGTATGTCATGACAGCGCTATGTATCCCAATCTCCACCATTGATCTTACTTGTAAGGATGAACCCGGAGCCCTTGGATCAAAGAAGAAGACGACAAGACCGGCGCCTTTTATTCCTAGCCCTCGGATCGCCCCGGACAATAAAATTTGAGCCGTCAGATTAGAAGAGAAAAAGGACAAAAATTTTTGAAAAGGATCTCAGCCGTTCATTCTGATTCTCTTTAATACCCAAGCGTCAGATCATGTCCTTCAAAATCCAAACCTTCCATCTCCCTCAAAATAAATCCTGACCCTTCATGGGGAGCACCCGGTCCCTATAAATACCTGCATGAAAACTGTTCAAGGGAGGATGAAGAAAAAGGTGGTGACTATAGCGGAAGGACTCTAAAGCTTAATTCAGTTCGTTACTCTGCTATTTTTAAGCTTTCATAAGAAAAACTTTAGAAACTAGTTTTCTGAAGTATTTTCTTGCAAAGGAATTTTTGAATACTGAAACTCTCCATTTTCAGTTCGTTCATTATCCTGTGACACTCTCACTTTCAGTTCTTTGTTATCTTTATTTCCACTCCCGTTGTCCAAGCTCAACTTCATTCAAACTCAGTTATTATTTTGACCTGACTGTATTTTAGCGAAGTATTCTTCATTTTAAGGTGAACCTTAGCCCTCAGGGTATCAACCCGCATTCCTATTACGTTTTGTGATTCCGTAGTTAGTTTAATAGATTCGGCTCCCTACAGGTGAGTGCTTATATCGCTGCTTTATCAAGTGCTCATTTTTATTTTACGTATTTCCTTTGTTTTTATGTTTGTAATCTTCACCAAGTTGTATTGCGTTAAAAAACGCGAAGAAGGTTATTCTCGAGTTTACTTCTTTGTTAATCAGTCCATTCTTTTTGTCAATCTTTGTTACTTCTAAATGCAAGTGTTCTAGTCCCGAGTAGCGTATAAGTAGTTGGATAAAATGTAGGTAACTGTATCTTAAGAGTTTCTTTAAAATAATAAAAGGTCTGAATAATAAGTCAGGAAAATAGTAAAGTTGAATCACTAGACTAACACAGAAGATGATTGGGTAAGACGTCATAAGGCGGAATAAAACTAAATCTCAGATAAGCAAATGGAACAGATCGGGTATCACCTGTCAAAAGGTACTGGTAAGGCGATCACATAGGAGGTCGGTAAAATGCAGTCTGGTATCCCCTGTCTAGTCACGAGGTACCAATGAGTTAAAAGAAGCCTTATTCAGATCCCCGGCATCTTTGAATGCCAGAACCCTTAGTCTTAGGCTCTTATGATGTGTAGATATAATCAGATTTAAAGAGATCGGAGGAGAATTCTTATCCGATTCTCAATCCAAAATTTTAACAAATATTTAAAAGAGATCGGAGGAGAGTTCTTATCCGATTCTCAAGCTAAAAATTTAACAAATATTTAAAAGAGATCGGAGGAGAGTTCTTATCCGATTCTCAAGCTAAAAATCTAATAAATATTTAAAAGAGATCGGAGGAGAGTTTTTATCCGATTCTCAATCCAAAATTTTAATAAATATTCAAAAGAGATCGGAGGAGAGTTCTTATCCGATTCTCATCCAAAAATTTTAATAAATAAATATTCAAAGGAGAACGGAGGAGAGTTTTTATCCGATTCTCAACCAAAAATTTTAATAGATATTTAAAAGAGATCGGAGGAGAGTTCTTATCCGATTCTCACTAAAAAAATTCTCATAAATATCTAAAAGAGATCGGATGAGAGTTCTTATCCGATCTCCAATTGAAATTTTAATCTAAAAGAGATCGGATGAGAGTTCTTATCCGATTCTCAAATCAAATTCTAATAAATATGCAAAGTAATCCCACAAACGAAAACCATAACACAACACCAATCCACTAAGGTTGTCTTATTTACTTATGTATCTGGGTAATCCGAATTAGTGAAAAATCAAATATTCTTTTTTATCAAAAGGATTAACATTTCTATTCGAACCCCTCTAACTATCGATTCTAATTTATAGAGAACGTAAGGTTAAATCTGCTCACCCTCATTGAGGAACGAGGTGGGGTGCCTAACACCTTCCCCACTCGTTTACGGACCTCGAACCTAGAATCTCTGTATTTGAAGTGGTTTCATTTTAATTTGCATTTCACAAATGGTTTTCTTTAATTTCCCTCAAAATTAAAGTGGCGACTCCTCACTCTTTCCCACTTCGGTGAGTGTTCGTCCAGGCGACCGCAAAACACCTTTCGACATCTGATAGACTATCAGTCAGGGAAAGCAAATGTGGCGGCTGACGCCTTAAGTCGCAAGACTATGGCAAGTCTGAGAGTTTTTCCTTTGTCTATGGTACATGAGTTGAGAGTATTGTATGCCAGCTTAGAAATTAATAATGAGGGGCAGACAGTAGTTGCATGGCATGTACAGCCAGTGTTGATTGATCAGATCAGAATGGATGCACAGAATGATGAGAAATATCAGAAGCTGTTAGAAGAAGTTCGGCAAAGCAAGAAACCTGAGTTCTCAGTGGGAGATGATAGTCTCTTACTACACCAGAGCAGAATGTGCATTCCTAATGACGTTGACTTAAGACAGATCATTATGAAGGAAGCACATTAGTCTCCTTTTGCTATGCATCCTGGTGGTACTAAAATGTACAGAGATGTAGCTGATTTTGTCTCTAAATACCTAACTTGTCAGCAAGTGAAGGCAAAACATCAAGTACCAGTTGGGTTGCTACATCCATTGCCAGTACCTGAATGGAAATGGGAATAGATAACTATGGATTTTGTGATGGGACTTCCGAGGATACAGAAGGGTCATAATGCAGTATGGGTCATAGTTGACAAACTGACCAAGTCTGCTCATTTTTTGCCAGTTTGGATGGACTATAGCTTAGAGAAATTGGCCAAATTGTACATAGATGAGATTGTAAGGCTACATGGAGTGCCATTATCAATTGTATCTTACAGAGATCCTAGGTTCACTTCTAGATTATGGGGTAGTCTTCAGAGAGCCTTAGGAACTAGATTGAACTTCAGTACAGCATTCCATCCACAGACAGATGGTCAGTCTGAGAGGATAATTCAGATCTTGGAGGACATGCTACAGGCTTGTGTGATTGAGTTTGAGGGCAGTTGGGATACACTCTTGCCTCTGATTGAGTTTGCTTATAACAACAACTACCAATCAAGCATTGGGATGCCTCCATATGAAGCTTTGTATGGCAATAAGTGCAGAACTCCCCTGTGTTGGGATGAAGTGGGTGAAAGAAAGATAATTGGGCCTGAAATTGTTCAGCAGACTGAGGAAAAAATCAGATTAATCAGAGATCGACTCAAAGCTGCATCAGACCGTCAGAAGTTCTATATTGATCTAAAGAGAAGGGATATTGAATATACAGTGGATGAGAAAGTATTCCTCAAGGTTTCCCCTTGAAAGAAAATTATGAGATTTGGTAGAAAGGGGAAACCAAGTCCTCGATTCATCGGAGATTCTGGAAAGAGTGGGTCCTTTGGCATATTGTTTAGCATTATCTCCAGAGTTGGAGAAGATACATAATGTCTTCCATGTGTCTATGTTGAGGAGGTACAGATCTGACTCATCTCATATATTACCAGTAGAAGAGATTGAGATGAATCCAGACTTCACATATGAGGAAGAACCTATAGAGATTCTGGTTATGAGGTGAAGCAGCTAAGGAACAAGCAGATACCGTTGGTGAAAGTGCTGTGGAACCATCATTCGGACCAAAAAGCTACTTGGGAACGAGAGGATGATATGAGGAGACAGCATCCATAGTTGTTCAGAGACTGATGCCAAGTAAAAATTTCGAGATGACATTTATTTAAGGGGGGAAGAATTGTAATACCCCTATATGCCTAGCCTGGTATATTTCACTGTTCTAGTGACCGGTGTCGGTCCAGACAATTAAGGGGATTAGAACAACATCTAAGACACCTAGATAAGCCTTGAATGCAAATAATTAGTGATTGCTAGATAGTTAAGTATAAATAAGAAAAACAGAACATAAAAGGTTAAATGAGTCGAGAGTCATAGCGATGGGTGACCTTCCCGGGAAGTGACTGCGAGGTCAGTCTTAACTCGAATTTTGAACTGGAAAATGTAATGCCGTAGTCCTTAAGACTACTGCGAACATAGTGAAAAAGAGAAAATCATAGAAAAGAATTATTAAGCAGGTCAAATAATTAGGTCAGGACTACGGAAGAAATACCGAATTATTTGCAAACCGGTTCAAACCGGCGAGGGGCCAATTGGTCAATTCACCCCTAGAAGTGACTCCTGACCTAACTATCCAATAAAAATGAAAAAATGAAAATTTTGGAATATAAAATTAAATTAAAGAAACAAAAAAAAATAAAGGAAATGGAAAAAGGAAAGGAAATTGAATTTTGACATCACGTTAGTGACATCATACATGATGTCAAAAATAAATCTAATTACTTTAATTTTTGACTAAATCAAAAAGTAAGTTAAATACACAGAAATTAAAGAAAAAAAAACAAAATATCATTTTCTTTATCCCATGGTTGCCGTCCACTCTCATCTCTCTCTCTCTCTCCAAGCAAAACCTCAATTGAAGCTTGATCTTAAGCTTCTCAAACCCTAAAAACTCCCTATAAATTCCCCTAAAATTCTTAAATTTCCTTACTTTGGCAACTTGAAAAGAAGCTTGAAGAAGAAAGGGAAGAGAGAAAGTGAAGGAATTGGTGAATTGGAAAATCAAAGTTAAGGTTAGTAGTTTAATTTGAAATTCTAGTTTAATACTTATGCTTTTAGTTCATTTAACCTAGAAATTAACTTAAAATTAAAAGAAAACAATTATGGGGGACTAGATGGGAAATTCGGCCAGCATTAAGGGGTATTGAAATTTCATGATTTTGATGGAATTGAAGTATTAGTTAAGTTAAATTGAGTGTATAGAGGTTAATTATAAACTTTAATTGCATTAGATTGCATAATTATGTAATTAGGGTTCTTAAGCCTCTTGAAAATTGAGGAAAATGGTCAATTGGTGCAAATGACCCTAATTGAAGTGAGAAATGGTTAATTGGGACCATTTGTGGTATGTTTAAATTGGTAGAAACCAAGTGCAATTTGGATTGGTTAGGGTCACTATTCTGGCAGCTTGACCTAGGTCTCTTTCAAGGACTAAAACTGAAAATTTACCAACCCAATTGATGTGAGGCCAATTAGGAATGGAAATAGACACATAATGACACATTTTTCATTCAAGCACCATGCCTAGAAAATGACATTTAGATAGTGAAAAATTAGGTCAAACCCGGGTGTACTGCACTGCCACTGTACCAATATGATCAAATGAACAGTGTCCATAACTTGGGCTATACAGGTCCAAATGACCTGATTTTTGTGGCATTGGAAAGGTATGACATACCACTACAACTTTTATGAGAACACCAACCTAAATTCTGCCCATAACCCAGTCATTTCGCCACTTAAAGTTAGTGGTCCAAAACTGCCAGAACTAAATTAGGTGCCCAAAAATCTGGGTTAAACCAATCCGGCCAGCCATATTCAAATGGGTATATCTTGGGCTACAAAACTCCAAATGGAGTGATTCAAAAAGGGGATTAAAGCTAAGACAATAAGGAACAACTTCTATGAAGAACACTTAGCTAAATTCCCCTAGTAACATAACCAATGGAATAGTGCAAAATGGGACATTAAAACTGAAAATTTGAAATTGTGCCTAAGAGACCTAAAAATTGAAGGGGCAATCAAAATCAACAAAATAAGCAACCAAAATGTGGTATATGGGTGAAATTGAAATTTCCATACCCATTAAGCATATGAAAGTCTACAAATTGACTTGAATAGTATAGTAAATAGTAACCCCAAAATGCAAAATTCAAAGAACGTTAAATTAAGCATATTAGAGCTAGACATAAGTAATTGTGAATTTATGATTGAATTTATTATACGTTATGATACTGAAATACTGTAAAACTGTGTGTTTCAGTTGAAAAGAATATCGTAAAAGAATCCAAGACATCGAGTCAAGGCCTAGAGGCGACTCGCACGAGGTTTGTACACAACATAAAAATTTTTCTGTAAATTCTCTTTCATAATTTGTTTTGATAAATAAATTGTGATTTATTTTTACTGCAAATTTGTGACTGAAATGAATATTATGCTTTTAACCTAAATTGTTGGAAATTTAATTGTATGTGTTTGAATTGTCAATAAATGGTTAGTAAAATGTTAAGATAGTTTTGAAACCACAGTGTCATGACCATATATTTGAATGCCTCACTAGTATGCCTAGTGGGGGGAATTAATTTTGAATTTTGAATTCTCTCTCTGGCTGAAGTATTGAGGTGTGTGCCAGTAGAGGAAGAATTTGAATGGATACCCATAGTTTGAGCTAGCTAGCCTTGAGATTCCTCATAAGCCTCCGGCTATTGAGATGAACATTGTACTGATGGCATGATATAACTGTGTGTTTTTATTAAATCTGTTTTAGGACTTCCGAAATGGGACTATTTTGACTAAAATTATAAATTGTGTTTTGTATTCGTTTTTATTTTCAGTACCATATTTGAATAAATGTGATTTGATTTATGCATAAAATTTTATTTTAGTATGTTGTGCACCACTGAGTCAAAGTACTCAGCGATGGCTGTTTATTTCTGTCGCAGATAGAGAGACTAGTAGAGCAGCGGAGTGAACTGCTGAGGATTTCAAAGCTACTTCTGAACCTTTTGTAGGGTATAATTTTATACTCTGATTGTACATATTTATTTTAATGCAATTGACTGTATGTACATTTATAAAGTGGTTATGAGCAGTTTTACATATTTGTAATAATATTATTTTGGATTTTCTGATATAATTTTTGGACTGATAAATATAAATTAATTTTTCTTTAATGCAATGTGTATGAAAAATAATTATTACTATTTTTAGAAATAATTGAATTGAAATTTTGAGTTGTAAAATATTGATTGAATTGTGGAGTTTGGAGGAAATTGTGCTGATTTGAGTTATAATGGTGGTTATGAGTTGATGAAGTGTTACATTAAAAGTGTTATATTGGAAGTGTTTTCTACAGGTAAAATTTTCAGTTTTCTCAAATACAGCTGGCACTCTGCCGAAATTTTTCTAAAATTTGTGGAAAAATAAAAATTTACAAAAATTTTATCAAATCTTTAAACTTCAAGTAAATATTTTTAATACCTGCTAGAAAAGCTCATCACTTTCAAAAAGTAAGAAAATTATTTTAAAATCCCTTATAGTGTATTTAATAGGTTATCGATAGACAGAATCAATAATTCATTAGGTATACTACAGGATCATATTATGTCTTACAGAGGGGTAAGGTGTGACAAGTCTCCTGCACCTTCATAATCTTTAAATCTTGTAAATCTAATTGCTGGAACATTGTTTATGGATCTTTTGAATACCATCTTGTAAAACTTCCTCCAAAACAAAAGCCATTAGATTGGTTCTTGGCAATGGAAATAACATTAGGAGCTGCTAAAGTTCTTAAAGTTTAATCTTTAAATCATATCTGCACTTTTTATTTTAAAAATTTGAAAAAAAAATAAAAATAAAAACTCTCATGGAATGGTTTGCTAGCTTTAGAAATAATAAACTTTACTAGCTCGAGGCCATGCATGAGAGCCCTTTTGCATCAAATTTTAGAAGTTCTTTATCTGCATGATCAGAAAGTTCAGGCAAGACCACAACTCTAAAAGATCTAATTTTTATGTTGGTGATCCTAATTAATCTAATGAAAATTGCATCATTAATCATTATGATACTTCTTTTTTTTTCTTTTTCTAATAATTAATTTGAATGAAAAGAATCAACCATCATCTGTGCATGATTTGAAGGTGGAAGTAAATAAGTTGTCTAAGAAATTAAAATGCTACAGATTTTGAAAGGGTAAATCAAATAAATATTAGGAAAAAAAATCCAAAAGAAGAATAGGAAATTAAATCAATGTAACTAATAATGGTGGATTTGTCTTATAGAGACCATATCTGACAAAAGGAATGAAATCATGAAAATATGGGAACAGAGAATTTGGAATTAGAAATATGAAACCATTATTAAATTAATCCTTAATCTTTTTCTTTTAATTAGCATTTTAAGTGTGAGCTTGTACAAGAAAAAAGTTGTAAATTCTGAAAGAGAATATTTAAAAACTAATTATTTCAATTTGCCATTTTGCTACCTTGTGATTCTTTGTTATCATTAATCAAATGTCAAAAGGTTAGAGTTTATTGGCCACATACTCCACACTGTATACTATTCCAAAAAATAAAATTAATTTGTCTAGCTAAATAATTACATAGGCATTACAAAATAAAATTTCTTTTTAACATAAAGTGACAGCAATTTCTTTTTTTCTTTATTTTTTTTCACAACACTACTGATAAGTGCATAATTTATTAATTTTACTCTCATCACATTTAGTGTTTCTAGTGTATTTTTATGCCTAATTCAGTTGATTAATGTATAATTATCATTTAGGTATATTTTTATATAGTTGTTGGAATAATTATATTAAGTGGAGAAATTTTCAGCATTTAACCTTTGCTGTATTTTTTAGGTGTTTCTAAAGTTGTGGATCTCCAAATTGAGTGTTGTTTAATCCATTGAAAAGCTAAGATAGAACACTACAAATGATAAAGAGGGACCAAAGCCCAAATCAGTCTCCAAAGTTGACAAAATGAGCTATGGATCTATTGCAAAAGCCCAAACTTGATGTGTCACGACTAGTTTCAGTATTTACTTTATATCTGGAGTTCTAGACATCCAAATGAAGCAAGCCCAAGCCCAATTGAACCTTAAGAGCCACCTCTACAACTTCTATGAAGGGTTAAAAGTGAGATGATGCTGTTTTAATTATCAAAAATGGCAATGAAGTTGTCATTATGGGCTAGATACTCTGTCAGAACCAGTCTCGGATTTTGGCCCATAACTTGGTCTGTGGATCTCAGATTTGAACAAATGAGTACTTGTTGGAAACTAAGAAATAGGGCTACAACTTTCATGAAGACGACAGAGATAGATTCAAAAGGAAAGTGGCTGAAAAATGGCTTTGATTGCAGAGACGTGAGTGCAGGCTGCAAATTTTTCTTTTAAATTTCAAAACTTTTCCTAGTTTGGTTCTTATCTTTGGGATTAGGTTTTTAATTATAAAGGCATCTTTGGGCAGCAGCATACACACACATCGACCAGACCTTTGAACACCATAGAAGACTTTCATTCTCCATTCTCTTTTTAGATTTCTTCTTTATTTTTCTTTATTTTTCTATAAGCCATGAACATGAATGGCTAAATTTTTAATTCAGTTTAAGGGATTCAAGTTCTTTTGCATGATTTGTGAGATTGGGTTCTTAATTTAAATTTATATCTTTTTGAATATCTATTGTTTCTTGATTTCATTATCTTCGATCTATTGAATGATTTGCTAAAAAGGCCTATTAGTTAATTGTTTGATGTAATCAATTGCTAGTTCATCTTCATAATCCGTAATTGTTGTATAAGATTGAATGTGAGTAGCAATTAGGTTTTATTGATTATGATTCAAGTTTTCGATAATAACCTAAGGAAACAATAGGGTGAATTAAATGATTTAACTACTTCTTTTTCTTAAAACAATTATTAATTTGATGAGGATTGCTTAATACCAGTTCAGTTAATAATTAGAGTCAACAAGAGTGCTGGACTCGAATTAATAAGTATAGGGAAGTTAGGGGTTTACCTCGTTATTTGGTAAATCTATGTTAAGTATTCAATAAGAGATAATCGTATTTCTTTTGTTTATGATCGAGTCATGCATTGGAATGAGAATTACCTTGGGCTGAAGTTTTTTTAAATTGAGAGTCCCATATTTAGTTCTTTAATTTCTGATTTCTTTCGCTTTAGTGTTACAAACCTCTCCCCCCCCCCCCCCCTCCCAACCTTTGTTTCTTTCTTTTTCCATTACACAAGTGCACGAAATTTTAGTAATTCAGTCTCTAGGGTTCAACCTGGATTTACCACTTACTGTAGAAAATATTTTATAACTGGTAATTTTAGTTAATTTAATTTCTGGTGGAATCGACAACCATCAAGAATTTTGGTGCTGTTGCTTGGGGACTGAAGTTTATTGGATTTCATATTTTTAGTGTTAGGATATTCTGTTATAACTTTTGTTTGTGAAGTGTTGTTGTTTTGAGGTTTTCAGAAAAAAATTATGGTGTTACTAGTAATCGGCAGATTTTTTGTGGAATTAAAAGGGTGCTCTACACCTATTTTGAAGGAAACGACGTTCTGATCAAGACCAATCAACCCATAGGATTCTTTGGCCCCACCCTCTTAAGGCCAAATTCGATCCTTTTCTAGGGCTTTAAGGCATTTTTTTTTGTTTTTACTTTGATTTCTTTTTGTTTATGACAAGAACTTCCCAATCTGCTGAGTAGATCTTTGATCTAAAAGTAGAAAAAATAGCTAAAGAGTTGAGAAAATTGGCTAAGCAAGCTAGGCAGATTCCGAGTACATATGAAGGAGTCCAATCTCCAAGGGAATTAAGTTCGGATTCAGATTCAGATTCAAATTCTGAAAATGAAACCATGGCTGCTAGAACTTTGAAAGAGTTGGCTGCTCCTAATCTAAACCAATAGCCTTTATGTATTCAATACCCTACTTTAAATGTTGCTTTCGAGTTAAAATCTGGACTAATCCATTTGTTGTCTAAGTTTCATGGTCTTGCAGGTGAGGATCCACATAAGCATTTAAAGGAATTTCATGTTGTGTGTTCTAGGATGAAACCTCAAGGAGTTTCCAAAGACCAGATTAAGCTTCGAGCTTTCCCTTTCTCCTTGGAAGGAACAACTAAGGATTGGTAGTATTACCTTCCTTCTAGATTCGTCAACTCATGGAATGGGATAAAGTAGATATTTTTGGAGAAGTATTTTTCTGCTTCCCGTGCTGCCAACATAAGAAAAGAAATTTGTGGCATCTGACAGTACAATGGAGAGAGTTTGTATGAGTATTGGGAACGATTTAAGAAATTGTGATTCAGTATTTCTATGAGGGACTTCTACCAATGGACTGCAGTATGATAGATGCTGCTAGTGGAGGAGCTTTGGTTGACAAGACACCAGAAGAAGCAAGGAGGCTGATTGCTAACATGGCAGCAAATTCTCAGCAGTTTGATATGAGAATGGATCACACACCTATGAAGGTTAATGAGGTAAGTATATCTAACCTTGGGAAACAGATTTCTGATTTAACTTCTTTGATGAGGCAGTTGGCTGCAGGGAAAATGCAAACTGTTAAGGTGTGTGGGATTTGTTCGGGTTCGGGTCATGCCACTGACATGTGTCCTGCGTTATAAGAGGATGAATCAATGCAACATGTTAATGCAGTAGGAAATTATGGACAGTCACAATGCAGGTATGATCCTTTTTCTAATACTTATAATCCAGGATGGCTAGATCATCCTAATCTGAGTTATGGGAATCAACCGATGCAAAACCAATACCAGCAGCAGAGACAAGTGAATCTACCACCTCCGCCTCCCTCAAATCAAGGTATGTCACTCGATGAAATTGTTAAGGCTTTGGCTAACAATACACAATAGTTTAAAGCCTTAACAAGTTCAACATTAGACCAGAAATAGCATTCAAAACATAGAGAGGCAGATTGGTCAGTTAGCTTCATCTGTGAGTAAGCTGGAAGCTCAAGGTTCTGGAAAGCTTCACAAACAGTCATGAATCCCAGAGAAAATGTGAGTGTTATAATGTTGTGGAGTGGGAAAAAAGCTGATAAGCAAACTCCACACGAGTCAATGAAAAAGAAGAAGCAATGAGTAAAAAAGTCTGAAGTTCCTGAAGTTGAGGTAAATACTGAACCTAAACTGAATAAGGTTAATAATTATGTTCTTCCTCTATTCCCCTGCAGGTTGGCAAGACTAAGAAAGAAGAACAAGAGAAAGAAATTTTGGAGACTTTCAGGAAGGTAGAGGTTAACATACCTTTACTTGATGCAATCAAACAAATCCTTAGGTATGCTAAATTCCTTAAGGAATTATGCACTACAAAGTGCAAGTTGAGGAATAATGAGAAGATCAGCGTGGGGGAAAATGTGTCAGCATTAATTCAGCAAAAATTACCCCCTAAATGTAAGGATCCAAGTTCGTTTTCTATTCCCTACAAAATAGGTGATTCTAGATTTGAAGGTGCAATGGCATATTTAGGAGCATCTATTAATTTCATGTCAAATTCAGTTTTTCAAACTTTAAATTTGGGTCCTTTGAAAGAAACCAGTGTCATTATTCAGTTTGTTGATGATTCTAATGCTTAGCCATTGGGAGTAGTTGAGGATGTGTTGGTGCAGGTTGGAGAATTAATTTTTCCTACAGATTTTTACATTCTATTTATGGAGGATAGTGCTCTCACATCAAAGTCAGCTTTGATTTTGTTTGGAAGACCTTTCCTAAAAACTGCCAAAACAAAAATTGATATATAGATGAGGGTACCTTAACTATGGAGTTTGATGGAGAGACTGTCAAATTTAATATCTTTGATGCCATGATGTATCCTCTTGAGAATCATTCTGTCTTTTCTATTGATGTTGTTGATACATTTGTGCAGGATGTTTTTGAGTTAAGCATGGAGGATGAGTTAAAAAGAAAATTACAATGGCATGAATTAGAGGAAATTCAACTTGAGGCTTATAAGAATTCTATGATCTATAAAGAAAAGACCTAGGCATTCCATGACAAACTAAGGAAGTAGTTTGTGATTGGGCAAAAGGTTTTATTGTATAATTTCATATTGAAGCTAATTCCTGGTAAGTTGCGTTCTCGTTGGATTGGACCCTTTGTTGTTACTAATGTGTTTCCTTATGGTGCAGTTGAAATTCAAAGTTTATGAACTAACAAAGTGTTCAAGGTAAATGGTCATTATGCGCAAACCAAATAATTTGAAAATGAATCTGATTCTGATTCCGCAATAAACCATACATAAATGAAAATATATCATTCCGTTTTCTATTTTCTTCTATTCCGATTTCAATTCTGATTTTGATTTTGATGCGCGAACCAAACGGACCCTTAACGTAATGTCTCTTGCAATTAAAAAATAATAATAAGAATTCTACTTATATTAAGTATAATTTAATTTTTTTAAAAAATATATAATTGGTAGTAATAAATCAATCTGCTATTGATTTTACTTATTTATTTATTGCGATAATAATTTGATATTTTTATTTTTCACACCAAAAAATTTGCTAGTTTATTATTGTGTATAGTGCTAATTTGTCAACTTATTATAGGTCCGTTGTGTGTTTTCCTTTTGTTTTCATTGGTACATAGGTGGAAGTGAACTACAATCATGATTGAATTTTTTAGCAATCTAATTATGCTGAATTAAATGAAGAATTATATAAATCTTATAATTTCTAAATTAGAAAAAAAAAAAAAAGAGATTTACGATCTCATACCAATTATTAATTTATCAAATTAATGAAAAATCTAAATAAAAAGAAATAAAATTTCATTTATTTCAAATGCATATTCTAAATAGATGTTATATATATATATATATATATATATATATATATATATATATATATATATATATATATATATAAAATTTCACTTCCATTAGAAAGAGAATGAATAATTTTATTTTAAGGATTTTTACTTGAAAAAAATAAATAAATCCTAAACAAATAAATTTGGTAAAATATTCCAATCACTTTTGTACAAGATAACCACACTGTTAAAAATTAAACGAACCGTTGGAAGTTAAACGCATCAATATACAAATTACCACACACTGTCTTTATTATTTATATAAAGTTGACCAAATAATTTTCAACAAGGTTCCATGGTCTAGCGGTTAGGACATTGGACTCTGAATCCAGTAACCCGAGTTCAAATCTCGGTGGAACCTTTTTCATTTTAGAATTTTTATGCTTTCTTTTAATAATATGAATTTTAACCAAATATATAGCTGTGGAAAATTTTCGAAAATATATAACCACGTGGAAAATTCAAGAAAAAAAACTTGAATACTAAAATAATTATATTTTTCAACTCAGATTTTTATTTTTTTATCAAATGAAATTTGATATAATGTCCTCATTTTGTTTCCTCTCTGCGTTATATGGCCAATCTTCCTTAATCTATAGCTCGTCTTTATGTTTAGCTAACTTGTCTCTCCTGGAGTTTTGTTGAAAAGAAGTGTAAATTTATTTATTTTGAATGTAATAAATTGATACATAGAATTGTTCGAAGAAATACTTAATTTTAATATATAATAATTAATTTACAAAAAAATAAATGGAGAAAGATAATTTATATAATTGATACTAAATTTTTGGGATACAGATTTAATTAAATTGAGCTGAGTATATAATAATTAGCTTTATATATATATATATATATATATATATAAAGCAAAATAAAAAAAAAAATCAACAAAGATTCTCTAATAAGAACGAGGTTCATCAATAATAGTTCCAATTTTAATGATGTATTTTTCCTATTTATGGGTCTCACCAAGGCTGAAAGAAATCCATTAATGGCGGCCCAAACTAAAAGAATCAAATCTTTTTATTTTATGTGAAATTTATCCATAATTTTTAATCTTAACAATTTTATTTAACTTACAAAAAAATGTTCTAATTATATTTAATTTTTATAACTTTCATTTTTATTTTTCAGTTTACGACCTTGCATGACTTCAACCTTATTATTGTCATTAATATTTTCAAATGTACACTTTAATACCTATAATTACTGAAGAACAATGATTTTTTTGGCTAAAGATATAAATTTATTGAAGAATGAAATGAGTATAAACTCCATGATCTATACAAGAGATAGATCTCGTTCATAATTTACATAACTCAAACCTAAAGAGGAGACCCAGAGCCCACTATAGAAAATGAACTTTAAAGCCATGCACCGGAAGGTGGAAGTCTCTACGCAATTGTGCATACCTTAAACACCGTCGATTAAACCTAGCTCTATGGGTTAACAACAACCATTAGGATAGTTAGTACAAGGGAGACATCAACCACCCGTAACCATAAGTGTATTTCAACTCAGGAGGGAGCCGCCCACAACAAGTTATCATCTTGATGGTCGAAAAATGGGATCTAATTTTGGTGACTCTGGAGGAGAAGTATAGTAGAGTTTTAGTGTTTCAATCTCTTTAGTCGTAGGGGGCTGACAACAACCATTTAATGCTGACACCAAGATCTTCGAGCTACCATCATTCAAATCTTACTTATCAATTTCATATTACACAAACACATAAAATAAACTCAATACATATCATAAACACAACATCTCACATTGTTGGTTATAAGAACATGTGAAATTTAAGTCCAAAATGAGGTATTTGCACCTTAACCTATAGGTAAAGAGAGCGAAACTCACTCTTTAAGTTAAGAAAATGGTGAAGGAAATCTACGGGAGACATAACTTAGGTGGACTCAAAGAAAATAAATCGAATGAAAAATAAGAAAAAACTTTTCTATTTAAAAAAATAAAAAAGAGATAAGATCGGTTAAATAGTAATAAAATTTAATAGTAATTAAAGGAGCAAGTGAATAAAATCACCTGATCTAATCAATATAGTTAAAATTTTGAATGGATTAAAGATGCCAAAACGGAGCTAAAAATATATTAAAAGTGATATGGTTGAAATTTAATTAAATTAGTTTTAATTACTGAAGGTTTAAGGTTTCTAATGTCCATTGTCTAATTATATCCTTAAACAATGGGAAATCAAAGCAAAATAATAACTACAGAACATAAAATATTCTCTTTCTCGTATTTAAAATATTTTTTTCTTCTAAATTGTAAAAACCTGCCGAAAGTGAGCTACAAAAGACATAGCAACTTTTTTACGCTAAATATAAAATAAATATTAAATTTAATGAATGCCCGTCTAGCTCAGTCGGTAGAGCGCAAGGCTCTTAACCTTGTGGTCGTGGGTTCGAGCCCCACGGTGGGCGATTTTGCATTTTCTTCACTTTTGTAACACCACTGAGATTGAGTTTATACTGTGTAACATATTACGATGGCACTATCACAACGACAATACATATCTAAATAATCATACCAAGCACACTTTTCAAATTTAAATAAATCAATAAGATTGAGAATCAAAAAGGGAAAAGTATTGTTTAATTTTTTTATTTTAATAAAATTAATTATTTAGTATTTATATTTAAAAATTATAATATTTAATTTTTATATTTTATTTTCTTTGAATTATTTATTTTTTTATTAATTTTTTATTAATTAATATTAGTTAAATTATTATTTAATTATTTTATTTTAATAAAACTAATTATTTAATCATTATATTTTATAAAATATTATTATTTAGTTCATTTATATTATTAAAATTAATTAGATAATCCTTATATTTTAAAAAATATATATATTCTTATATAAAAAATAAAAATTATATTGTATGGATAATAAATATGAATTTATATATATTTTTAAATATTTTAAGTATAATTTCATTCAATTCCTTAAATATTATTTTTATATTTTCTCTATTAAGAATAAGTATTATTTTTTAATTAATAAAACACAAAAATAATGTCCAGAAAATTAAATAAAAATATTTGAACAACTTAAAAAAATACAAATTCAAAGAAAATTTATATTTTTCATATAAGAATATATTTTTTAAATAGAGAGGCTAACTAATTAGTTTCACTATAATAAATAGATCAAATAATAGTTTAATTAGACTAAAATTAGTTTACTAATGAAAAATTAATAGATTGACTGAATAGTTTAACAGATAAAAAATAGAGTAACTAAATAATATATTTTTTAAAATAAAGATATTAAATAATTAATTTTATTAAAATATAGAGATTAAATAATAATTTTTTTATTAAAAAAAAATTAGAAAAGAAATAATAATACAAGAGAAATGAATTAACATCTTGTTTGTTTAATTTACGGGATACACAATGTTTTCCATGAGAAACATTTTAATAATTTTTTAAAAAAAATTTCCATGAGAAACATTTTAATAATTTTTTTAAAAAAATAAACTTATTAAAATAATTGTCAAAACCTTTATATGGAGTTTGGGTATGCGTTACTAGCTAAGTGCCATGCTTTTCCGCGTGGTTATTGTTAAATTTTTTTATTTAATAAATAATATTTTTAATAATTTTATTTTATTATTTAAAATTTTAAATATCAATTAAAGAAAATTTATATAGTATTCATTTTTCAAAATTCTATATTTAATAATAATAAGTAAATAAAATCTTATAATTTATATAAATTCAAATTTTCATTTACTATAATTTTTTTGTATTAATACTCTAGATACAGTTATAATAAATTAAGAACAAGTATGTCATTGAAGTAGATTAATGAGTATTTAAAAGAAAAAAGTAATTATAAAAATAATAAAAAAAATCATTAATATAATAACATAAAAAAAGATAGATTTAATTGGCATTAATTAGTAAGCCTTTAATTAGTGAAAAGAAAGAGCCTTTCTTTTATAGAGTGAAAAGAAAGAGCCATGACTTAATTTTTCAAGAATTCCACCTCCTTCATTTAAGCAAAATTGATTTTGTCACGACCCAATCTATTGGCTAGACCGGCATTAGGACCTAGGCCAGTCTAAAACCTCCGAGACCCGTAGTAAGCCTAACTATTCATTAACCTAATCTTAAGGCCCATTTTAAGCACAATTTCAAGAATTTAACCGGACAAAGTTCGGCCATAATATAGACCATATAACGGAGAGTTTTTTACTCGCCCGACCTGTAAACACAATATATAGGGAAGTTCAGCTCACCCTCCACATACTTATAATATCATAAAATCCAATAGGAGCTCAGCTCCCTCATCCAATCCAGTCATGCATGCATTTAATGTTCTTATAAATTCAATATAATATTATATTACAGTCCCAAACTGATTAAAATACTCCTAACACATGCGAAGTCTAAAATTGGGCTAAATTGTACAAACTACGTTAGATGTTACTTATTGACCTGCGAAGAAGAGAAGCAGGTTAGTCACAACAAGTAATCCTCCTGTAGTCAGGAAAAATAAGATGAACAGGAGTAAGCTTTCGACTCAGAGAGTAAAATACCAATCTTAACTATAAATTCTATAGCTATCTAGAGCTAATGTATCCTAAGAAGTGGAATGTAACACATTGAAATTTTCATACACATCACATCATAATAGTAAAAAGGCAATTTGGAGCACTCACACACCCAATAATTTTCAAACAATATATATATGGGAGCTGATCTCCTACACAACTCTCTTAATCCAATCTCTGTCAGCGAGTGTCTCTCAAGCCAGATTTTCACTTGATAAACCAAATGCGGGGGCCAGCGAGATTATCTCGAGCCATGTCTACCCCGACTTATCCATAAAGGACCGAATCCCAGTGAGTGTCTCTCAAGCCGCGTCTACCCGTCCTATCCATATCCAATACCACACCACAAGCACACTACTCCAAATTACCACAAATAATATCCATGTCATTTCATCAATTAAGAATGTAATATAAAATGTGCCTAGTGTTTAACTACATAGATACATATTTATAAGTGATGCATGGGTATGCCTAACATATAATAATATTGAAATTATAATTAAAATTAATATTTTACTCACACACTTGAACCAAGGTCACTGCGGCGGCTGATCGAAGGAGGAAGGCTGTCCAAACTCATCTGACAATTTCATTGCAATTTTTTAATAAATTTGACTCAATACAAGTTTAGAAAAGACCAAAGATACCCTAAGTCGCTCTGAAAATTCGGCAGAGTCTCTCCTATACCTAGGATCTACCTAACCTGCAAAAGGGCTCAAAATGCACTTCTATATTCACAAGTCACACATCCACAACTCAATCACATCACATGGCCCCTCCTGGGCCCATCCAAACAGTCAACAACCACAATTTAAAAAATTATAATTTAGTCCCTATAATTTGTAACACCCTAGGCAAATCCCACATCGACAAAACAAGGGAGAGATACTGGATTTATAAGTTAGCGATTCGTAACCCCTAGTGACGCGTTTTAAAACCGTGAGGGCTTTGGCCCAGAGCGGACAATATCACTAGTGGGCCGGGCCGTTACATTTGTGGTATCAGAGCCGCTCCGCGTGCAACCTTGAACGATGGTGGGGCAAACCTCAGCGAGGACGCTGAGTCCCATAAGGGGGGTGGATTGTAACACCCTAGGCAAATCCCACATCGATAAAACACGGGAGAGATGCTGGGTTTATAAGTTAGCGATTCGTAACCCCTAGTGATGTGTTTTAAAACCGTGAGGGCTTAGGCCCAGAGCAGACAATATCACTAGTGGGCCGGGCCGTTACATAATTACCCATTTTGCAAAACTACCCAAATGAGTTCTAAAAATTCTAAAACTTTGCCCCGCGGTCCTTAGCAATATTATTAAGTTAATGCAAAAGGAATTATATTTTTCTAACCTATCACGAATATTTTATAGATTTTTAATCAAAATCAGACACTAGATAATTAAGAAAAAGCAGGGTTCAGGTTTACCTATGCTAATTTTGACCTTGGGGACACGTACGGAATGTTTGAAAATGGTGGGGTAGCCTATAATTTCGACCTAATTCTGAAACTTTTTCGGTAGTCTGTATGCCCGGTCCGAAATTGCAAACCCGAACAACTATTGAATTTTCCCTAATTGAAGGTACCTACGCGAAGCCCACAATACGGGGGTTAATATATAATTTTTACGGAATTTTCTAAACTCATTTAATCATCAGAAAAATACTACGAAGTTTCACGGGACCCACCGAAAAACAGTGTCAGAAAAATTCGAAATGGCTATTGCCGCGAAGCTCTCGTCGAGTGGAGTACTCCGGTACTCTCAGATTTTTGGTAGGGTTTACGATTTTCGAAAAATCTAGTCCAAAAGTCAAAATGAGCTAAAACTTCTCGAGCAAAAATTGGATAAATTGCTCGATGGATTTTTGTATTCTTGGTGTCTATGGAAAGCTCTCGAGGTGTAGATGTATTTTGAGACAAGACCCAGTCCGATTGGTGGCTAGATTGGCCGAAATTGACCCAGGAAGACAAAGAGTCACGCGCGAGTGGGGAAGGAGTTTGAGGTGATTTTTCGGCGGCTGGGGAAGGGCGGGGGAGTTCGCCGGCACTGCGGTGAGGGGAGGAGAGGCGATGGCCGACATGGAGGGAGAGGGAAGAGAGAGAAACGAGAGGAAGAAATTGGCGTCGGGAGGAGGAAGGGAGAGGGAAAAAGGAAGAAGAAAGGACCAGTTCGATTCAGGATACCTGAAATTGAATTTTTACTCTGTCTTGGGACAAAAACGAGGCCCAAAAATTTTAAAAAAATTTTAAAAAACTCATAAAAATTTGTAGGGTCTAAATATATTTTTAGTTTTGCCACGTGATCTTTAAATAAAATTTTTAAAAATTATCAAAGTTTTATATTTTTGAAAAATCGAACCTGATCTCAAAAATTCGAAAAATTTCAAATAATTTCTCAAATTTTAAATAAAATAAAATATTAATAGCTACTCATAAAATAATTAATTTAAAAATTAAGAGTGTTACATTCTTTCCTCCTTATAAAAAATTCATCCTCAAATTTACGCAAGGCAGAATAAAAGAACAGAATTACACATTAAACAAATAAGGGTACTTGCTATATATGTCCCCCTCTGACTCCTAGGTGCATTCTTCTACTGATTGGCTCCTCCGCAACACCTAAACCATAAGGATCTATTTCGACCTTAGTTGCCTCACTTGGTAGTCCGCTATAGCTACTGGCTGCTCCTCAAACGTTAAGTCTTCTTTTAGCTCTACTGTATCCGGTTGTAGCACATGAGAGGGATCTGGTATGTATTTCTTGAGCATGGAGATATGACATACAGGATGAACATGAAAAAAGCTGGTTGGTAACTCCAATCGATAGGCAACTGCTTCAACTCTATCAGTAACCTCATAAGGTCCAATATACCGAGGTGCTAACTTACCCTTTTTTCCAAATCTCATGACTCCCTTCATTGGAAAAACCTTCAAGAATACGTAATCATCTACTGCAAACTTTACATCCCTCCGTCTGGGATCTGCATAACTCTTCTGCCTGCTGAAAGCCGTTTTCAATCGTTCCCTGATTAAAGAAACCATCCCTGAAGTGTACTGCACTAGGTCTACATCATACACCTTTGCTTCTCCCATTTCCATCCAAGACAGAGGAGACCTACACTTTCTGCCATATAGCGCCTCATAGGGTGCCATTCCGATACTGGAATGATTACTGTTGTTGTAGGCAAACTCCACCAAGGGTAGCTGATCATTCTATTGACCTCCAAAATCCAGAACACACATGTAAAACATGTCTTCCAGTGTCTGAATTGTCCTTTCAGACTACCCGTCTGTCTGAGGGTGGAAGGCAGTACTGAAGTTTAACTACGTGTCAAGTGCCTCTTGCAGCTTTCTCCAAAACCTAAAAGTGAACTGGGGCCCTCTGTCAGATATTATGGACGCAGGAACTCTATGCAATCTCACTATTTCTCGAATATAGAGCCTGGTGTCTTGTGTAACAGAATAGGTGGTTCTCATAGGCAAGAAATGGGCTGATTTAATTAGATGATCTACAATTACCCATATTGAATCATATTCCTCCGTGGTACGAGGCAACCTAGTTATAAAATCCATAGTGATCATTTCCCACTTCCATTATGGGATAGAGAGCTCTTGCAGCTTCCCTGATGGCCTCTGGTGTTCAAACTTCATATTCTGACAAGTCAAGCATTTGGACACAAAGTCTGCTATGTCTCTCTTCATGCCATTCCACAAGTAGCTATCTTTCACATCATGGTACATCTTGGTGGAACCTGAGTGGACATTATACAATGTATAGTGTGCCTCTTGCATGATTTCATTCTTGAGATTGTTCACGTCGGGCACACATATCCTGAAACCTTACAAAAGAGCGCCATTATTGGCAAATCCAAAGTTACCACCTTTACCCTGCTGTACTCTTTCTACAATCTTCATCAATTGCGGGTCCCTGTGTTGGGAAACTCTGATTCTGTCTCATAGGTCTGATCTTACTAAAAAATGGGCCAATAATACTCCCTCATCTGAAATATCTAAGATCAGACCTTGATCCATCAACTCATGTACTTCCTGAATCAACGGTCTCTTCTCTGCTAATATGTGCACTAAGCTGCCAGAAGATTTTCTGCTCATAGCATCTGCTACTACATTGGCCTTCCCAGGATGACACTGGATGGTACAATCATTGTCCTTCAGAAGCTCCATCCATCTCCTCTGCCTCGAGTTTAAACCCTCTGTTGGAAGATGTACTTCAAACTCTTGTGATCGGTGTATATCTCGCACACTTCACCATACAGGTAGTGTCTCCAGATCTTTAGTGCAAAGACTATAGCTGCCATTTTTAAATCATGTGTAGGGTAGTTCTGCTCATGCTTCTTTAGTTGCCTTGAAGTATAAGCCATTACTTTTCCATTTGCATCAAAACATGCCCTAAACCAACTATGGAGGCATCACAGTACACGATATATCCTTCACTACTTATCGGTAATGTCAATACAGGGGCTGTAGTTAGACATTCCTTAAGCTTTTGGAAGCTCTCCTCACAATCATCTGTCCAAATGAATGTAACATTTTTCCGAGTTAACTTAGTTAGGGGAGCTGCTATCCTGGAAAAATTCTGTACAAAAAACCTATAGTAGCCAGCTAGGCCCAGAAAACTTCACACCTCAGTGACTGTTGTAGGCCTAAGTTAATCAGTTACCACATTAATTTTCTTGGGATCCACTTGAGTGCCTTCAACAGAAATCACATGTCCCAAGAATGAGACGCTTTCTAGCCAAAATTCATATTTTGAAAATTTGGCATATAGCTGGTGCTCCCTCAAAGTCTGCAACACCATCCTCAAATGTCACACATGTTCTTTCTCTGTCCGAGAGTATATCAAAATGTCATATATGAATACGATGACAAAACGGTCTAAGAACGGCCTGAACACCCTGTTCATCAAGTCCATAAAGGCCGCTGGTGCATTAGTGAGTCTAAAAGACATCACCAAGAACTTATAATGACCATGTCTTGTCCTGAATGCTGTCTTGGGCACATCCTCATTCCTGATTCTCAACTGATGGTAGCCTGATCGTAGGTCTATTTTGGAAAAGAATCTAGCCCCTTGGAGCTGATCAAATAGATCATCGATCCGAGGAAGTGGGTACTTGTTCTTCACAGTCACCTTGTTCAGCTGTCTATAATTAATACACAACCTTAAGGACCCATCTTTCTTCCTCACAAATAGAATAGGAGCACCCCAGGGTGAAGTGCTTCGACGTATGAAACCCTTATCCAAAAGCTCCTGTAGTTACTCCTTTAGCTCTTTCAATTCTGTTGATGCCATCCTATAAGGCGGCATTGATATAGGGTTTGCACCCGGCACAACGTCAATGCAGAACTCTATTTCCCTTCCTGGTGGTAACCCTGGAAGCTCCTCAGGGAAGACATCCATAAATTCTCTGACAACAGGAACATTATCAATGTTAACACCTTCTACAGATGTATCTCTCACCAATGCCAAATACCCATGACACCCATGCCTCAATACTTTTCTAGCACTAATTACTAACACCAAGTTATATGGAGCCACGCTCCTATTACCATCAAAGCTAAACTCTTCCACACCAGGTATATGAAAGTACACCATTTTGTTCTTGCAGTCTAAAGTGGCATAATGAGTTGCCAGCCAATCTATTCTCAAAATTACATCGAAATCCATTACTGGTAGAGGAACTCAGTCTGCTAGGAGGATCCTTCCATCCACTACCACTGGGCTACCCGAAAAAATCATATCCACATCTATGTTATTACTAAGAGGGGTAGCTACAGATAAGGGGCATTCTAAAGTTGTAGGGTTTCCACCCAATCTCATGGCAAAAATAGGGGAGACAAATGAGTGCGTAGCACTCGGATTTATCAAAACACGAGCCTCATAGGAACATAGTAGAAGAATACCTGCCTCAACTGCATTGGAAGCCTGAGCATCCTGGTGGGTCAAGGTGAAAACCTGAGCATGACCCCTACCCTGTATTGCAGAACCCTGAAGTTGACTTCTACCTCCTGACCTGGCTCTAAATCCACATCCTTCTAGTCCTTAGCCCTGTTGTCCATTGAACTGACTGCCTGCCATGCTAGAAGCACCAGGATACAATTGACGAGGAACATTTACAACAGAACCCTATGACCCCATATGTGGCTCGCTGAACACGAGACATTCTCTAGCAAAGTGACCCTACTGGCCACACCAGAAACATACTCCTAAACCCATCATATAAGGTCCTTAATGTTCTCTTCCACACTGCGTGCAAGGTGCCAAGAAGGATCATGAACCAGACCCAGAACTGCTATAACTCGAACTATGATCACTGCTGGATCCATACCATGATCTAAATCCTCGAGATCTATGTTTAGAACCACCCTTCTTGTTGTTTCTAATTCTTCTTCTGTAATGACTTTGGCCTCCACTATCTGTGGTACCCATGTAGGGAACACCTGAAGAACCCTCTGCTCTATTCCTCTTTGCCCTTCCACTATCATCTCCTGTATAGCTAATTTCAATCTGTTGGGCTCGATCAACTGCCACATCGAAAAACTAATCAGACATCATGGCCAGGTTTGCATACCTCTTGTTCAGCCCTTTTAGGAATATCTTTACCTTTATATTTTCTGTAGCCACTGCTGTGGGGGTATATCTACTCAGTTCTAAAAATTCTGTAGCATATTCATCTACGGATCTGCCATTTTACCTTAAGGCCTCAAAGGCCACTGCTTTTGGTATCTGAAGCTTTTTGGCACAAACCTGTTGACGAACAGTTCCACAAACTGGGTTCAAGATAATCCCTCAATACGAGGAAGTACGTAGTCTGTCATCCACTGCCTTGGCACTGGCCCTAATACATGCTGCACACACTTTACCAATCTCCAATCAGTTAACTGTAGTTCCATCCCTGCCTGTTTGCAGGAGTTCAAAAACTGGTAAGCATCATCAGTCACATCATAAATACTAGGCACCAACTTTTTAAAATTAATTATCTATTCATAAGGTTCCCCTCTTGGTATGGTGGGTTGCTGCTATTGTGGAGGGTGGACCATATACTGTGCCATCATATCGATGGTTCTCTGTAATACGGCTAAAGTAGTTGCCATTGGGTCCATAGGACCCTGGGCCACAAAAGATTATTCCTGTACTGGTGGCGACTACTTTTCTACTTAAACAGCTTTAAGTCTCCTGCCCTGCCTCCTCGGGGCAGGCGCCTCATCCTATGCCGACACCTTGTCTGGCACATCCCGTTCTGGTGCAGTGGTAGCTCTTCTACTTATACTCATTTTTTTGAAATTCAACAGCATTAGCCCACAAAAATTCAAAATGATATATTACACAGCTCTATAGACTCATATTTACACACAATTATATAAAGCAGAAACTAGAAGCAAAGATGACAATGTAAGGACAAATGTGGGCCCTATTCTCTGCATGTGACTCCTATTAGACTCTTTCCAAAACTTTAGACATATACTTCCTATGAATCTGGAGCCTAAGCTCTGATACCATATTGTCATGACCTAACCTATGGGCTCGATCGACACTGGGACCTAGGCCAGCCTAAAGCTCTCGAGGCCCGTAGTAAGCCTAACTATTCCTTAATCCAATCTTAACGCCCATTTTAAGTCCAATTTCAAGAATTCAATCGGACAGAGTCTGACCATAATATGGACCATACAATAGAGAGTTTTTGACTCGCCCGACCTGTAAACACAATATATAATCATTTAGGGAGCTCAGCTCACCCTTCACATACTCATAATATCATAAAATCCAATGGGAGATCAGCTGACCTGGAGGCCTGTCGACAGCTGGGGAAGGGCGGGGGAGGTCGCCGGCGCTGCGTGGAGGGGAGGCGGTGGCCGGCTCGGAGGGAGAGGGAGGAGAGAGAAACGAGAGGAAGAAAATGGCATCGGGAGGAGGAAGGGAGAGGGAAAAAGGAAGAAGAAATGACCGATTCGATTCGGGATACCCTTAGGACAGAAAATGAGACCCAAAATTTCCGAAAAAATTTCAGAAAAATTCATAGCGTCTAAATATATTTTTAGTTTTAACACATGGTCTTTAAATAAATTTTTAAAAATCATCAAAGTTTTATATTTTCAAAAAATCGAACCTGATTTCAAAAATTCGAAAAATTTTAAATAATTTATCAAAATTTAAATAAAATAAAATATTAATAGCTACCCATAAAATAATTAATTTAAAAATTATAGGTATTACAGATTTAATAATTAAATACATATTATACACATCAAGTTCAAATTTCTATTCCTTCAATCCCTTTATAGAAAAATCACTACTTAATTATTCAAAAATAATAATTAATTTATTGGTAACCCACCTATTCATTTTTAGGCTCCCTTAATTTCTAGCCTAGTTATGTATATGAAGGGTGAAAAGAAGAGCCATAGCTTGAATTGATAAGTTGTACCAAACCTTAATAAGATGTAAAGAAATGTTTTTGTCTAATGATTGCATCAAGTAGTTGAGATCTCTAATTTTAGGTGGTTGACTGCAAATAATGAGTACGTTTTCTTTCTTAACAGGTTAGGCAAATAGTGTTTGCTTATAATTCACACACTCCTCACCCAATTTTTTCATAATTTTGCTTAAGCAAATCAATATGACCCCAATATTGCAAGGGCATTTTGACGTGGCATTTCATTCTTATTAAAGGAAAAAAGTATCAAGAATAAATATTTCTTCATAATTTGGATTGGGATCATGATCTTGTTTAATGATCTTCAAGCTTTCTAATCCAAATTCAATTTACAGAGATAATCCATCAAGAGGCAAGACCTAAAATCTGAAAACTTTATTCCATGATAGGAACTTTGTCCACAAATTTTATGATGTTAAGTGCTAGAGATAATAAGCTCTTGAAACAAAAATGCTTCAAAAAATAATTATTGGGATAAAGTAGTGTTGTTGAATTCATTTTTAATTTGATATGAACAAAAGAAAATCATCTATATATATGTTAGCATAATTACAGCAATCAGCATGATTATAGGAGATTTGTGTAACATAATTATAGCAATCAGCATGATTATAGGAGATTTGTGTAGCATAATTATAGCAATTATTATTCTTGTCCAAATTAGTTCATATTCTCATGTATAAATAGATGTAATATCTCTGTAAATGGGACACAGACAAATACACAATCCTTTTCTTCATTACTTGTATTCTTTCTTCTAACATGGTATCAGAGCCATAAAACTTTTATTTCTAGTTTTTTGGGGTCTCTCTGCTCTCTCTACAACCTGTTCTGGTTCATTCTTTCATACCTATTATTATACCATTTTTTTTCTCATCTTGTTATCAATGGAGAAATCTGATATTTCAAAACCTATTGCAACAGTTCTGACTGGTTCCAACTATAATCTTTGGGTTCAAGGAATGAAAAGTTTTTTGATAGGTCGCAAGCTTTGGCGTATTGTTACCGGAGATATCACTACGCCGACAAGAGAGAACGATGAAACTGATGCAAAATTTGCTGACCGTCTTGAGGATTGGGATAGTAAAAATCATCGATCATCACCGGTTTCGCAATACCTGTCTCGCCCATCCACATACAGTTTGCTAATTATGACTCTGCAAAAGAAATCTGGGATTTTTTGGCTAATCGATATCAGACCACTGGACTTGCCCACTATTATCAGTTGTGGACTACTCTTCATAATCTGAAACAAGAAGCAGGTCAATCTGTGAATGATTTTCTTGCCCAGGTCCAACCTATTTGGAATCAAATATCTCAGGCCAAAATCAGTGAAGATCATCTTCATCTCATTCAAGTTCTAATGGCTCTTCGATCAGAATATGAGGCCGTTCGAGCGCCCCTGCTACATCGAAATCCACTCCCATCATTGGAAACCGCTATTCAAGAGATTATTTTTGAAGAGACTCGCCTCGGTTTGGATAAAACTCCTCAATTTGAAGTCGCTTGCAACTACTCGATCCTCACATCGTAAACGGCAATCAACTCTGTAATAATTGTAATCAAAATGGTCATGCTTTTGCATTTTGTCCTACCATAAAATGCAGATATTGTCATGGGTAAGGTCATATTCTTGACCATTGTCCCACACGACCTCCAAGATCAAAAGGAGGGCATTCTAAAGTCCAGAATGTCTCAAAGCTGGATCTTCCTCTCACATTGTCTGCATCGAGGGCTCTACTGCCATCACCATGAGTGATCTTGAGGCACTATTCAAACAGGTTATCTCTTCTAATTCTCCTGCTGCCATGTCTGCCACTCCGGGTAATTCTTATTGGCTTTTGACTCGCATGTTGTAATCATATGACCACTAATCTTAAATTCTTGTCTTCTCAGAAACCTGTATCTTCCTTACCACCAATCCATACCGCAAATGGTACTAAAATGAACATCACACATGCCGTCATGTGTCTACCTCAAATCTTCATCTCCCGACACCTATTATATCCCTAATTTGGCACTCAATCTTATTTCATTGGTCGGTTGTGTGAAAAAGGACTAAATGTTATTTTTCTCACCATGGTGTCAGTGCACAGATCCACAAACGGACAGATTCTTGGGGAGGGTCGCAGAGTGGGTCGATTATTTGAGCTTACATCTTTACATCTTCCTCGTAGATTTGTGTCTGCAGCTACAATCCCTAATTCCTCCATTCACCAATGGCATCTTCTGCCTTGGTCATGCTTCTACCAAGAAAATTCAACCTTTAATTTCTCGTGGATTATTAGGATCTACTAAGTTTGAGTCATTTAATTGTTTAAATTGTCACTTGCAAAACAACTGCATTATCTTTTCCCATAATAATACTACTGCACACTCCTTTTGGTTTAATTCATTCGACATTTGGGGTCCTTCTCCTATTTCTTCAATAAATGGTTTTCGTTATTTTGTAATATTTATTGATGATTATTCTCGGTTTACTTGGATATATTTTTGAAACATCGATCCGAGTTATCACAAATTTACATCACATTTGCAAAAATGATTAAAACTCGATTCTCTTGTGACATTAAAATTCTCCAATGCATACAATGCCATGGAATATCGGATTCTTCTTTGCTTCGATTCTTAGTCAACAAGGCACCGTTGTTCAACGTTCTTGTCCTCACACCTCTCAACAGAATGGGCGAGCGAACGCAAGCATCGCCATATTCTTGATTCTCAGACGCATTCTCTTCTTTCTCGCCTCATGTCCGAAAAATTTTGGGGAGAAGCGACTTTTCATGCCGTTTATGTTATTAATCGCCTTCCTACCTTGGTTCTTCATAATTTATCTCCTTTTGAAAAGTTGTTTGGACAACCTCCGACTATTCCATCCTTAAACCTTTTGGATGTGTTTCTTTTGTTCTTTTACAACCTCATGAACATACCAAATTAGAACCCCGTGCTCGTCATGTTGTTTTCTTGGTTATGGCATTGAACACAAAGGGTATCGTTGTTGGGATCCTGTTTCTAATAAGTTACGATCTCTCGTCATGTTACCTTTTGGGAAAATACTATGTTCTCTTCTCTTTCCAAATTTCATCACTCACAATCATCGACTCTCTATTTTTCACCGACTCCTCCAAAGAGTCGCTTTCCAAGTCCCGATCCAGTGATTGTGATGTGCTCAATATTAGCCCAACTACACCGCCTCGTTGAATCGACCGCTTGTTGATCCAAAGACTGCGCTGCATCTCCTCCTAGCACTACTCTTCGTCGTTCTACCCGTGTAAGAGAAACTCCTCATTATCTTTCTCGATTTTCATTGTTACTCTACTATTGCAACCCTTCATGAGCCTCATTCTTATCGTGAGGCATCGACCCTCTTTGGCAGAAAGCTATGACTGATGACCTTAAGGCTTTAGAGAAAACTCATAATTGTGACTTAGTTGAAATTCCACCAAAAAAGACACATATTGTTAGCAAATTGATTTACAAAATCAAGACCCGCTCGATGGAACTATTGAACGCTACAAAGCTCGCTTAGTAGCCAAAGGGTACACTCAAGAGTATGGTATCGACTATGAGGAAACTTTTGCTCCAAAGGGCCCGATTAACATCTATTCGCAGTCTCTTAGCTATTGCTTCAGTTCGTAAATGGAAAATTTTCCAGATTGATGTTAAAAATGCTTTTCTTCATTGTGATTTAAATGATGAGGTTTATTTGCATACTACTCCTGTTTATCATTCTCCTCATAAGGTTTGCAAACTTGGCAAGAGCCTTATATGGATTAAAACAAGCTCCTGTGGCCTGGTTTGCCAAATTTAGTTCCACTCTTGCTCAACTTGGTTTTCTCTAGTCCACATGATTACGCATTATTCACTCGCCGAATCGACAGTGGTATTGTTCTTCTGCTGCTTTATGTTGATGATATGATAATAACAGGAGATGATTCATCTGGTATTTTAGAGTTACAACATTATCTCAATCAACATTTTGAAATGAAAGACCTGGGTTCTCTCAGCTATTTTTTGGGCCTTGAAGTTTCTCAAAATTCTGATGGCTATTATCTATCTCAAGCCAAGTATGCATCCGACTTACTTTCTCGAGAGCATCATCGATAGCAAACAAGATCAACCCCATTGGAGCTCAATTGCAAACTTACACCTCTTGATGGCACTCCTCTTGATGATCCTACTTTATATCGACTTGTCGAGTCTTGTTTATCTCACAGTTACTCGACCTGATATTTCATATGCTGTTCATCTGGTCAGCCAGTTTATGTCTGCTCCTCGCTCAACTCATTTCTCTGCAGTACTTCGAATCCTTCGTTATATCAAAGGCACTCTTTTTCATGGTTTGCACTTTTCCGCTACCTCCTCCCTAGTATTATCTGGCTACTCGATCTTGATTGGTGGTGATCGGCGGATCGTCGCTCTACAATCGTTATTGTTTCTTCTTGGGTAATTCTCTTATCTCTTGGCGTAGCAAAAAGCAAAGCTGTTGTTGCGTTCTAGCCGCAGAATCGAATATCGTGCTCTTCTTGATGCTACATCCGAATTACTTTGGTTACGGTGGTTATTAATCGGTTGGGTGTCACTCATTCTTACGCCACAATACTCCATTGCGATAATAGAAGTGCCATCTGATTTCTCATAATGATGTATTTCATGAGCGTACCAAACACATCGAAATTGATTGTCATTTTATGCGTCATCATGTTGCTCATGGCACCATATGTTTGATTCCTATCTCCTCTGTCACCAAACCGATATATTCACCAAAACGCATCCTCCCGCCGCTTCGGGATCTCTTAAGCAAACTCAAGTTGCTTTGTGCTACCACCTTGAGTTTGAGGGGGTGTTAGCATAATTCTGAGAATCGGCATGATTATAGGAGATTTGTGTAACATAATTATAGCAATCAGCATGATTATAGGAGATTTGTGTAGCATAATTATAGCAATTATTATTCTTGTCCAAATTAGTTCATATTCTCATGTATAAATAGATGTAATATCTCTGTAAATGGGACACAGACAAATACACAATCCTTTTCTTCATTACTTGTATTCTTTCTTCTAACAATATATATGTATTGATATATTTATATCATACGTAAATGTGAGAGGGAGGATATTGACTTTGAAAAAAAGCCCTTAATGATTTATATTATTTATAAAAATATCAATAAAAATATATTTATCGCTAATAATAAACATTAACGATGAAATCCCATCACTAATTCAAATCAATTTATCATTAATTATTTTTAACAACAATGTATGAGTTGCCAATTCGTAAATTCATTATTAATAATTTTTAGCGACAATCTCTTTATTGCTAATATTTCAATAATGAGAAGTTATTCTCTATAAATTCTTCACTAATAATTTTTATTGACAATAGTTAAATTTGTAAATAATTTTAATTCCTAATACTATTGTAATTAATATAAATTAAAAGTTTTAATATTATTTTAATAATAATTATACATTCACAAAATTTTTTATTATAAATTTATATTCTTAATTTTATAAGTATTATTAATTTATAAAAAAATTATTTAATTTATTATATTAAAATTAATAAACAACTGTGAATAACGAATTTCACTTTCTTTAATTTATTTTTTTAATTGTTATAAATATTTAAAAATTTATAATATTAAATTATAAAATTACAATTAAAAACTATTTAATTAATACAATTATAAAATTATTATTAAAAAATTAATTATTAAAAACTATTTATAATTTTTTATTGATAATTTATATTTTAAAAGTTTAATAATTCTATAAAATATTTAAATTGTATTTATTTAAAATGTAATATATAAAAATTTAAAAATTTTATTATAAAAATATAAATTTTATAATTAATTAATTATTAATATTAATAGGTTTAGATACCGAATACTTAACATGTAAAATCCAAATCCGATAGAGGGTATTATTTTTCAAATTAAACTTGTCCCAAATCTGATTATGTACTGTTCAAACTTATCATATTAGGCTTCGATCAAATCAGGTACCTGTACATATCCAACTCTTTGCTATCCCTAAATAAAATAAATAATCTTGTAAATTCAATGATATTTATATAAGCCAAGACATATTGATTTTTCTATTTTTTTAATGTTTAATATTGATGCATGCAATAATGATTGGGATGATTAATATTATTTTTATATAAAAAAATACATGTTTGATATAATTGTATGAGATTTTAATTTTTTGGGTTTGCTTAGTCAAATGTAGATTAATTACAATTTGCTAATATTCTTATGTGCATGAACATTTTTTTTTTATTTTTCAATTTATTAGTCAATCTTAGTTAGGTTACTGATTTTGACCATGAGCTTATATTATCTATGTGAAAATTTATAATCCTCTCAATATTAATTTTAGATTATTATTTTTTAAATTTTAAAAACAATAAAAAAGAGAAAAAGATACAAAAAGGAAAAAGAAAAAGAAAAATAATTTAATTACATGAGAGTATTAATTATATAATTATTATAAAATAATTAAAAATGTATGATTAAATTTATATTGATATTTTAATCTATAATAAATTTATAATATATAAAATATAATCTATAATTTTGAAAAATAAATATACTTATTAAATATATTAAATAATTAAGATATTAAATATGTTTTAAAATTATTTGTATTAAATAACATGACAAGATAAAATTTAAAAACATCAAATAATGAAAATGAAAATTTTATAATAATGATGCACTAAACCCTAAAATGTATTTTAAAATTATTACTATTTTTTAATGTTATAAATTATTTCCTTTTAAATTAATCTAACTATGCAACCTCAGAATACAAACATGATTTTAAATTATAAAAAATATAAAACATATGAAATCAAACTTATTTTATTTTTTTAAAATAAAAAAAAAGAATTTGAATGAATTTAATTCAAAGAGCTAATTTGTATTTATTATTAATTTATTTTAATTTTGAATCATTTTCACCCATTTATATTTTAAAAACTTATTATTATATCTTTTATTATATTAAATTTAAGCTAATATTCAAGTTAAGATTATATGTTAATAATATAACACATAACTTTCATAAGAATATGATCTAATAGGAAATAATAATTGTTAAATTGATAAATATCTTTACTTATAGAATTAATTAAAAAGATATTATTATAAATATTAATTTTATTATATATAAAAAATTAAAAAAAATTATATATAAAAAAAATTAAATCACTAGTCTATATAATAGATATAATAATGTGTAATATACATTGCAGAAAAAATTAGTGGGACTAAATAGGAAAAGGGATGGAGTATTCCATTTTGTAGCTTAAAGCTTTGCTATGCTATAAGTCTAAAATAATAATAATAATAATAATAATAATAATAATAATAATAATAATAATAATAATTAATAATAGTACAACTTGATCCTACCGTCTAAGGGCAAAAGGGATCCACCACCAAAAAAAGGTATATACATTGATGCTTGCAGGGTTGTGAAATGAATCCCCTTACAGTTCCCCAGGTTGACAGATCCATCCGCAGGAAATATACATGGTTGGGGGGTCCAGTGAAAGTGAAAATAAAAGAGATTAGATGAGTTAGATGGGAGTGTTTATGCTTGCAGTAAAAGAAAACAGGTTTGAAGGAAATTAAAACTTGCATTTTGCAGTTGCAGCTAGCTAGCTAGCTTGGAGTTTGGTGGGAAGCACCTTTCACCTAATTTATGTTACTGTTGCAATCCTTTATAGCAGGGGCCCTAGCCTGCGTGTGCTCCTGCTGTTACACTTGTATTTTACACAAGATTGATACAATGATATCCGGATATTAAACTGAGGGGTCGGTTCTAAGGGATAATCAACTAATAGCAATTAAAAAAAAAAATAGCAATTTGCCTTCATAAAAATAAATAAACAATTTTGACTACCCTCCTTCCTCCATACCAAAAAATTTAATTTGAGTGTTGAACTTCTTTATGAGATATTTTAAAATTACTAGGATTTATTTTATTTGGATATTTAAAATATACAGTAAACTTCAAAATATATTATCCCTATATATTATATATTTTCTTTTACTATAAAATAGGTGTAAAGATATAGGCTAACCACACACTTAGTAGGAAATATTGTGCCTTTTACACCCACACACATTTGAAAGCATTCGACCACCTATTTCAGGGCCAAAGCTCAAAATACTTCTAGAATAATTATACATAAATATGGACTAATTATTAGATATATCGGGAGTACTAAAAAATAGTACTCCTCTCTCACAGAAAACTGAGTCCTCATATAATATGGAGAATGAGTTACATAATTATAAAAGATGATGCATATACACCGAATGCACCTAATAATTTTTCGTAAATATGTTATATCTCACCTCATGAAACCAACTCCTTAGGGCATCTATATTTAGTAAAATGTTTTCTTTTTCATATGGAATATATTCATTTGTAAAATTGTATATGAAATATGCACGTATAATATAAGACTCCGTTTGAATAGATGTTCATTTATTAAAATGGATAAAAATTTGAATTCATGTTTATAGATGAAAATTTATAAAATTTAACATAAGATTAAACTTAAATATCTTATCATTTGAAATTTACAAATTTAATAAAACTTATTCACAAATAGTGTCTAATTTGTCCTCCCAAAAACTATCAGTGAAAGTTATTAATTAATGCTAGGAAATCAATTGAGTAAGAGGATTTTTGTTTTTGCTTATAAGATAGCTAAATCAGAGAGGATTTTTGTTTTTGCTTATAAGATAGTCAGATCAGTTTATAAACTCTAAAAATATGTTGATATATTTATTTACAATAATTTTTAATTTGTAAATTTAACTTATAAAGTTAAAAAAAAAGTTAAAAAACTCAATTTTTTATTTTGATACTTATAAATTCTATGTTTATAAGTTAATTTGATAAAGTATTTTATTATATTATTCTTATTTAATTTTAAAAATTTTATCATAAATCTAATTTAATATTAATTTTAGTCATTTTAATAATAAATATACTTACAAACTATTTTTTTCTAAATATATTAAGTGTTTATCAATTACTCATAAATACTTTAATCACACACGTAATTACTTATAAACTTAAATTAAGCAATTGAAAATTCAATCTATACCCTTACTTTTTTAATACTTAAACCTAAAACAAAAACAAAAATATCTTTGAAACTTATCTTAAAATATGCTTAGTTCTTATTATTTTAAAATTAAAATTTTCAATCCTTAATATTTACTAGGAAGCCTGCACTTTAGCCATTGGTAGTAGTATTTTGAATCTGATTTTGGCTTTTAAATTTGATTACACATTTTGATTTTTTAATTTTAGTTACATTTTAATCTATTAATTATTATTTTATTTCAAAATTTTATATTTTCACTCAATATAATATAAAATTTTAATTTTAAAATAGCAGCATTTAAAATATTTTTAGAGAGAAAATAACAAGGAGCTTCTAAATTCTAATAACCAAAATACATGTAATATATACACAAAAAACGAAATTTTCAGGTACTTAAATGTAAATAAAAAAATTTCCTAAAAAAGGCATTACTTTCTATGTATGCAAAACCCGTGCAACCTAAACTGTCAGTAGGCGACGTGTCAATATCTCAATGGGCCAAATGACCATAAATGTAACACTGTCGTGACTTCGATAAATATTATCGGCGAACAATCAGGTTGGCAGTTAGTTTTCCCGGCCCTGTCCTCTCTCCTTTCTTCTCGTTCTCTAACCAAAAACTCTAAAATCTTTCCTTCATCCTCATATAGTATCAGAGCCTTTCTTTCTGTTACTTGCTCGATCAATCAAGTCTCTCTGCGAACAGAACCGATGAACGTAAAATGAAAGAAAGAGGATGTGAAGCTTCCACTGTTTTCATCCAAAATTTTTCACATAATCACTCTCAGGTCTGTTTTGCTAAAAATTCTTCTCTGCGTTTAAGAGCATTTCTGGTTTTATTGGTCTGTGTTATATAATATATAATTATGCATAAGCATTGCCTGAAACAAAATTTTCGTGAATCATATGATAAAGCTGATCTCTTTGGCCGGAGATGGGGAAGAAAGGATCAGGTGGTTGGTTCTCATCAGTGAAGAAAGTGTTCAAATCATCTTCTAATTATAAGGAATTACCAGAGAGAAAGGTAAATCGGGTGAAATTTCCATTTTATTTATTTGTTATCTGTTAACAAAGTAATTACAGTGCTAATGCTTTACTAATAAGCAAGATCCAAGAGTAGTATTCTATAACCACCACTTAATTGGTTGACTTTATTATTATTATTATTTTTTTTTTTCGAGGTGCACCTGATAAAGTATATATGAACTTGACAGGAATGACATTGTTACATACAAGTTTCGCGATGCATCTTAATTTTGTTGTTTATCCATCCAAATATTGATCCGCATTTGCATGTCAATTTTTAATTTTCCATCTTACGCATTCAATGGAATCTCATATAATTCTAGACAATCGATGATGAAAGACTAATCAGAATTAGTTTTTGGTGAAAATCACAGTTTTTATATGATCAAACATTAAATGATTTAAGGTGTCTAGTCTGGCTGGCTAGCTTTACTCCAATGCAATCTCTAAGATATATATATATATATCAGTACAGCGTCCACACGTGAATTTCTCTCTCCCTTTCTTGAGTTTCAGGTTGTTAGCGCTGGTGGTGATTAATTATTATAAGGATATGTGTTGGACTGTTGGGCTTACAGGGCCCCATTAAAGATGAGCTACCCACTTACTGTATTTAGGACCATGGAATAACCAGGGCCACATTTGGTCCCCAATGAACGTGACGCTCAAACCATGTACACTTTTTCCCATGACATATTATTTTCATGCCACCAATAATATCACATTATCTATCTTCATCAACACATATGCTTTCTTTGTTAGATCCCTATCATGCCCAAATTTTTTTTTCCCTCTCCACAACTTGAGGCAGAACCTCCCAATCAATGCTAATTAGGGATAAATTTTAATAGTTTTTCTTAAACTTTAGCGGTTATAATATAATTATTTTTTAATTTAAAAATATAATATAAAATATTTAAATTTTAAAATTTTATATAATAAATTTTTTTTAATTCTTAATAGTTGGTTTATATAATTTAGAGTGACAGTAATATATATAATTCTCTCTTCTCTATGTGACAGTAGCCAAACCAGTTATGATTGTATTCACAGATCAATCATGAAAGAATCTCAATTGTATGGGATAGTGAAGTGCTAGCTGTATAACAGTTAATTAGAGAGACCTTAACTTTAAAAAATAATAGTAATTATCTATGTAATTATCATACTAAATTATCCACATTAACATATAACTTATAAACCAACTATTGAGAGTTAAAAATTTTTAGTATATAAAATTTTAAAATTCAGAAAATTTTATATTAAATTCTTAAGTTTAAGAACATTTTTATTACAACTCAAAATTTAGGAACTATTCTTGAAAATTATCCTGCTAGTTAGTAGTAGGATTTTACTTGAATGCACTTATGTTTATTGGACGAATGGATTATATTCCATAAAGCATTCCTCTTATAATAATAATTATGAAATTGATGATGGAAATGATGTATGTATTTTTAGAAAGACAATGTAGAGAAGTGGCAACATGTGGCTCCGGAGGTCGTGTCACTTGAACATTTTCCAGCGGAGAGTTCCCCAGATGTCACTATTGAAGAGAGCACTGCATCCAGTCCAGTGACTGAAGATAGAAATCATGCAATTGCAGTTGCAATGGCAACTGCTGCGGCTGCAGAAGCTGCTGTTGCAGCTGCACAAGCAGCAGCTAAAGTTGTTCGATTGGCTGGTTATGGACGTCATTCCAAGGAAGAAAGAGCTGCTACTCTTATACAGTCATACTACAGGGGCTACCTTGTATATCTCTCTCTCTCTTTCTCTCTTACTTGTCTTATTTGCCTTTCTCTTTCAATGTCCACGCTATACTTAATTTTGCCACGCCATGGAGGCCATTATAGGCTCTAGGTAACTATATAAACGAGACATTGGACTAAGCTGTAATTCTATATTTTTCTTGTTAAATTGACTCGAAAAAGTAAAAAATAGTAATTTTTCCCCGTAAAAATTTTCATGTCATTGGAAATTGTCTTGTATATTGGGCAGGCCAGGCGTGCCTTGCGTGCATTGAAGGGCCTAGTGAGGCTACAAGCACTGGTGAGGGGCCATAATGTACGCAAGCAAGCACAGATGACAATGAGGTGTATGCAGGCACTAGTACGTGTGCAGGCAAGAGTGAGAGCCCGCAGACTTCAACTTGCTCATGAGAAGCTTGAAAAGAAAGTCGAGGAAGAAGAAGAGTTCGAAGGACGAAGGAGATCGGTGGATGGAGTAAATTATCCCAATAGCCCCTTAAAGAGTTATGGAATAGAAGGTTGGCATAACAGGCGTCAAAGTTCTGAAAGAATCAAGGAAAATGCTTCAAGGAAACATGATGCTATTATGAAGAAGGAAAGAGCCCTAGCTTATGCTTATGCATATCAGGTTGGTAAGCTATGCATATACATTTATTTTGTTACCAAAACATAGATGTGATAGTATGTGTTTTTCTCCAAATATCCTTTACAAAAACCTAAAATGGCCTATTCTAACAGCAACAGCAGCAGCATCAACTTATGCAATCTGACCCAATTGGCATAGAGAAAGGATTATATGCAAATGAAAGGGAGAAGGTGCAATGGGGTTGGAATTGGCTCGAGCGGTGGATGTCATCACAACCATACCATGCACGTCATTTGGGGCCAAATGAAGCATCTTATATGGCGCTGACCACCACTTCAACTACCACAGATGACATGTCAGAGAAAACAGTAGAGATGGATCTGGTAACTCCACCAGGCATGGGCGACATCAATAATGGCCTACTGGACACCTCTCCATACCCAGCTAAGCATCAAAGACAATCAAGCTTAAACACCCATGTCCCTAGCTACATGGCCCCAACCCAATCTGCTAAGGCCAAGCTACGTAGTCAGGGCACAGGCAGGCAGCGTGGGCCTAATGTGCCCCAATGGAACTCATCCACAAGGAAAGGTTCAATTGTTGGTTCAGGTTTTGATTCCTCAAGTTCAGGAGGAGGAACAGGTGTTTACCTGGCTCCAAGGAGCCCAAGCCCGAAGAATAACGGGATGCGACACCAGGCTAGACGGATTGCAGGATATAGCCCAGATTCCAACAGTATTGGCGAGGATTGGAGGTTGGCTCCCATTGATGGTCATGATTGGAGACATGATTTTAGTTGCTGAGAGGTATATGGAGCTTTTTCTTGTATATTTATACATAAGTTATTATTGATTGATGTTTGCAATTTGTGATGTTATGATTTACCAGTCTCAGAGGCTTGGTAACTAAATTTGTTTGGGGTCAAGAATTCATATGCGCTATGTTCATTTTGATTATTATGCTCATATATTGGCATTCCTATTAATTAATCAACCATTCAACTTAAAAGGTCATTACTCTATTGTAACAATTAATTCATACTTTTTATTTGAGACTCTTTGCTTTTAGTTTTTTCATTTTTTAAATGATCATTGTTATATCTGGTTAAATATATGCATAAAAGTATTTTAAAAATTAATAATAAATTGTGGAGTTCTCAATAAAATTGATTAGGATCTAAATCTTAACGGTAAAATATACTAGCATATGTTTTTCACAATTTTTCTAATTTAAGTCTTGATATAGACATTCATTTTTTTCATAGCAATAAAGTTTATATATGAATATTAAATTTAATATAATATAAACTTTGGTTGTTAATTTTCAAATAAAAAGGAGAAATTATGGTAAGAAATTTACATAAATATAAAATTGAAGCAAAATGATGAAGTAGGTGGGGTCAAAACGATGTCGATGTGGACCCCGACGCAAGGAATCCAATTTGACGCGCGGTAATCCTAGGGTTGAGAGGGAAAGGCACATTCGTAATTAAAAGTTAAATAAGGGTTAACTTTACAGAGGCAGCCGTTATTCAGTTTTCTTCTCTCTCCCAAGGAATGCTGGCTCCGTTCCTCTCTTCCATTTCCAAACCCTAAAGAGAGAGAGAAAATTGCAGAACTTCGAGAGAGAGAAACCAATAAAAATTGAATATCACTTCAAATATTTGAGAGAAAAATCAATTAATAAATAAGAAAAGAGAGAAAATTTCTCATATTTGCAATGCAAAATTGCTCCTTTTCCAATTCAACTCTCATTTTCTCTCCGAATTTTAGCTTTTCCTTGATTTCTACATAAAGGAAAAGGAGAAGAAAAGGAAGAGAAAGCAAAAGAACCCATCAGATGATTTCGAATCCAGATCTCATCTTCTATGCTTGCATTGCAAGAGGAACCACGATCCTTACGGAGTATTTGTCCTCCAAGGAGCCGGGAATCGAAGCCATAGCCAAACAATGCATAGAGAAAACCCCTCCTCACCACTCTACCTTCTCTCATACCATTCGCAATAAGACCTACACCTTCTCAATCCATGACCCTTTTGCCTATTTCGTCATTTTCGATGAAGAGCTCCAGAAATCTGAGTCTCTCTGGTTCTTAGACCGTGTAAAGATCGCTTTCGAGGAGTTAATTTCGTCCCATCCCATCAAAGATTTTGATAATCTCGCTTTCCTTGGTTTTCAGGATCAATTCTATCCTATTTTTCGCGATATACTTTTGTTGGATGTAGACCTGGTGGATTCCTCATTGGAGGTACCAAAGGATATTAGGAATCCAAGTTTGGATTCGAAAATGGGGAAGACGGTAATGAGACCCTTGCTTTGGAAGCCGACTAAAATGATGATGAAGAAGAAGAAGAGACCATTAGGTTGTGCTGGGGTTGGTGTTGCTAGTGATGGAGGAGTGGAGGCAAATGGGTTTAAGGCGATGGATAGTACGGTGAATCATATGTGTGATAATGGAAATGTTATCGTGAACAGGGAGTTTTCAGTTTCGATGACCCACAAGAGTGGTGGGTATCATTTGGGTGATAACAAGCACAAGGCCAAGCAGATTTGGAAGAAGCACGTTTTGGTGATTTTGGCATTGGATTTGGTTATTTGTGCTGTTTTGTTTGGGATTTGGGTGTTGATTTGCAGGGGTTTTAAATGCATTGATGGTTGAACTGGAATATTTTGATATGTTAGTAATAATGTGGATGTTTTACTTGTAAATTGATCTATTTTGTGTATCAGATATTAGAAAACATGGTTTTTGGAGAGGAATGTAAATGGGTTGTAAGAAAAATTATTGTTCATTGATTATAGAGTTCTGTTTTGCTTTTATAATATCTTCGATGAACTCTTCGGACTATTAATTTCTGGACAAGTTGTAAAGATCATCTCAACATTCATATTTTTCTTGTATTACCATGAACTGTGAACATCTGTAGCTATCTTTATAGATGCGTTTTTGCCTTCTGCTTGCACAGGCAGAAAGTTAAGGTTCCACAGATGAAGTGGTTCTATTGATCATCTTATAGCACCTTGAATGCTGCCTTGGTCGATTTGATTGCCTAGTATTTTGTAACCATTCTTAGATTAATTCTCATCAGAAAATTTTTTGATATATGAAGGCTTGCAGATAAAGTGGGCTATATCCTGTTCTAGTCTTATTGTCCATTGTTTTTTTTAGCTTATGCATTTCATGTTACTGCATGATATGAAATGAACTACAATTCATCAAATTTTTTTCCTGCAATATTTGCATTACAAGAAGGCCACAAAGGCGGGGAATAACAACAAAGAAAGCACGTGGGTTTTAGATAGACCGACCTTACAATGATTAATGAACAAATATGAATGCTGCCCTAGCAGCATACTAGATGATGAGATCTTACATCTATTTTATGCATGTCAAAATTAGCATGATTTTCTTTTCTGCACCAAATTCTTCAAGCTCGCATGACCTGTGAAGTTGGTTTCATTATCTATTTAATTTGCTTTTTTGTTGTCATTTTTTTTTTCCATCCCTCTAAATAGTAGCAATGGAATGGCTGATAAAAGGCTATCTGTTCTGTTGCCAACCACAATGCAAGGTTGTAATGGCCTATTGAGCTGCAGAATTTAATATTACCTCATTCCAGCTATTAATTATTTGATACACAATTGCGGGTGAAATTTACATCATCTTATACCGTGTTTAACTTTCTTTTCTTTTTCCAAGACGTACTATTAAATTTATATAATATACAAATGTGTGAGGAGGAGAAATATTTGAATTTTTTAAAATATCTTTTATTAATTTTATTATTTATATATTATTAAAATTTTTATTACATTAATATATAACTTATTTTTAGAAAATATTTATATATATATATATGAGAAAAAGCATTTAAATAGATAAAAATATATATATTTTTATTATAAAATTAATAATTAACATATATTAAGCTTGAATTTAATTATAAAATTAATGAAATTAATTAAATGATTAAAATTTATAATACTGATTTTTTATTATAAAATAGTACATTATTAAAAGTTGAAAAATATTAATATATTTACATATAAAAAAGCATAATATTTTTTATTTTTTTAATACTATAATCTTATTATAATTTGGTAAATAAAAAAAAATTAGGTATCATCCTTTAAATATAAAATTATTATTGGAATTTAATAGATTCATATTTCTATATAAATACAAATTAATTTTTTTGAAGAATCCAATTTTCATAAGAATAGAAACATTATTAACGTAAATGTTTTTTTTATTAGCTATTTTTACTTTATATGTAAAAAAAATTTAGTTAATAATTTATTAATGTTAATATATTTTTCAATCTTTTTTTTTTAACTATTTTTTATCATAAGAAAATATAAAATTAAGCAAAGTATTACTTATCAAATAAAAATTAATAATATTAGTATTTATTAATACAGATGTACATCATTAATCCTATTAAACAAAACTAAAAAATTGAATAAAAAATAATTACAATTAAAAAAATTAACATTATATAAAATCAAATAAAATTAAATTTATTTATAAACTCTTAAATAGTGTTTAAAAAAATTTTAATTTTTTACATTAATTATATATATTTTATAAAAATTATAAAATACTAAAAATTAATTAATCTCAATAAATTTAATATTTTATTACTATAAAAATTTACCATGAAAATATATAAATTAACAAATTAACAAATATTTAAATTTATATATTTATAAAAAGCTTACTATTATACAGTTATATTATAATAATAAATTTTCATAATAAAATTCACCTCACTTGCAATAACTTTTTGTTTTCATTAATATATTTTTATTTTTTTTAACTTAAATCTAAAAATGAAAAAATACACATATAACATATATGTCATGAATAATAATAATAATAATAATAAAAATTATAAAAATATTATTAAATCACAGATAGTTTAAGAAAAAAAACTGGAAATTGAATAAATTACGTTTGATTAATATCCAGTTTTTAAAATCAAAAGCGGTGACTTTCAAATTTATTATAAAAAAATTCAGCACCTTTGTATTTTTTAGCTAAAGCAAATAAAGAAAAAACATATCTGGCATGAAGGCTGAAGCCCCATTTCGGATAAATTTGCTGGTGAGATTCAAATGCTGATTGGAAATGTGAAGGCATGGAGCGGGTTTTGACAACCACATATGTGCCTCGTCTTAAGTTAAAAAAAGAAAAAATATTTTTAATGTATTTCGTGTGCATACGTGTTTTATCAATATAAACATAAATACAATACATAAATTGATATAATGAAATATTCAAAATAAGCGTAGCATCATTCACACTGCCCAAATTTATAAATGATGCTAGTTAAGATTTAAAAGTCCTAAAGTTGGGTACCCAATTGTCATTCCCATTAATCAAATATATGTTGTTAAGAGCCCAAAAAGAAGGAAGAACTGGCATGGAAAATAAATTATTGGCCTTGCCAATTTATAAATAACATGGGATTTTAAACTAAACAACACCTGTGAATTGACCTGACTTAAGAAGATATTTTACGAGGAAACACATAAACCAATTGAGATAGCAAGTACTGACTAACATTTTATGTATTAAGATTATCATCGAATTTTAAGCTTCCTTATTACCACTTCAAATATACTCTAAAACTAATTGAAGAAAAATTTTAAATTTTAATTATTAACTAGGACAACATTCGGACAATAAACCATTTAGGTTCAATGCTATTCAATACGTCAGCTATTTCAAAGTAATAATCCTTGATCAAATCAAAGCCAAGTGATACAAATGGCCTGCACATCTAGGCACAAAGGCTGCTGCCCTAATCCATCATCAAAGCTACCAAATTTATGCAGACAACTACAACGGGATTCAGGTTCCAGTTCACTCACAATAGGATATCTCGGTCCACTCAGAACATGTTGACCCTACCCAATAATTCAATCAATGATTTGAGACCCTAACCTAATGGAAAATTCATAACAGGATTATCAGAACTCTGCCCACTGCACCAACCATATGATCCACATTACACAAAAGGATGTGAAATTTTTTAACAGCACCAAGTTTACATTTAATAAAATTATATTCCTGGTTGCTCTATTCTTTGGATGTAAGAGCTACACAGAATTAGGGAAGAGAGAGAAAGAGACAGAGAGAGAGAGAGAGAGAGACAGAGAGAGAGATGATGGATAGCAAAAAAAAAGAAAAAAGCATTGAACATAAAGGTACAGTACAACTTATGATGTACATAATAGAGAAGAAACAACCTACTCAGAAATTTAGGCAGCACAGTTGATCCTCAAAATGCACTACTATACACCCTTGAGACAGTACACATGCTATTCCCAAGCTGGACCAGCCGAAAAAAAATGTGCCTCATTTGTGAAAGAACAGACTCTTTTTCTTTCCTTTTTTTCTGTCACCAGCCTGCAATGGCCAACAAGATTTCAACTTCTGCATGCATGCATGCTTTTCAATGGCAATGGACATGAATTCAATACAATAATGATAATCAATGCAAACTTTGGGGTACATTTCATCTATCATCGCTCAATTTAACAATTAATTTCAATTTCACGCCAATAAGATCACTAGATCCACAATCCTTTTGGGAACCAGCTGAAGTTTTGATGTGGTGCAAATAAAAGCCAGTTAACTTGATCTAAGATAAGGTGCAAATAAAATCTATATAACCTAAAAGATGATGACTCAATATTCCATTCCCTCACTAGAACAATTACTAACTCCCTTTCAAATTTCACTAGGAATTAAAGAGTGTGAGATGCTACTTAGCAATCATATTACAACAGAAGCAATATTTTGGTTGTTAGAAATTGGACCATTCAAAGATAAAGCTGTGTTCTCTTTCATCTTTCTCAATTTGCAATATTAAGTGGACTTCCAACAAGTTGTTACGGTAGATTACTATTTTTTCTTTTCAAGAAGATTCTGGCAGCTAAAAAGATAATTCATATGAACATGGAACTTAAGAGAAAGTCATGCAATCTAAAATGCCTTAATTTGTTGCCATAGTAACCAGTAGCTTGCAGTTAGATGATTTCCCAAACTAACAAGTAATATATTATGTGGGCCTGATCCTTGTATTAGTACTTCTACACAAGTTGGTCTACCCCAAAGGTTTAAAGCCACATGCATGAAAAACAATAAACCAAATAATGGGTGTGATCCTAAATGCAGGATAACCTAACAATTCAAAATCTACATGGACAAATAAATGTAAAAGGTAACATAATTCCATGTCATCATAATTGAGAGAAGACTCAACTCAACTAAGCCTTTATCCCAAAAATTTGGGATAATTGAGAGAAGAACCAGCAAAAAAGTAAAAGAAATTTATACCCGTATGACAAATAATCTCAAGATGATCACAATTGTGTCTCTTGAACTGCAGAAAAAGGAGGGAAAAAAGATAAATACATAATAATAAATTAAACCTAAAAAAAAAAAAAAAAAACAATATGCTACAGGAGAAATCTAAACTACTTCGGGTAACTAAAGCAGAAAGACATTAAAAAAAAAAAGACATAAATTAACAAATCTTTCCAATGTCTGCTTAGCCATTCAGCAAGAAAGCTTTCAAATCACTTTTCCCAAATCATCTGGAAGAAAAATTATAATTGAGTTTCAATATCAGGTTTTAGTATTTAAAAGACTTTAAAGTTTTCCATAAGATGTAAAAAATTATCCCATCTACAGTGGAAATATATTGTTTCAGCAGGTTAGTTACACCAATGGTTCTTGAACTTTGGGTCTTATTTCAGCAACGTCTAGGAACTTCAATTTGTACCACAAAAACCCCTAAACTTTGAGGAATATTGCAAAAACAATAACCACCCTAAAGCCAAAATCCGGAATCTGGACAAATCATTCTCGGAAATTTGATGTGGCATCAAAGATTTCTCATTCATTTTTTCACTGACAAATAGGACCCACTTGTTTGACTGTGCATTCTCATCCTCTCTATATCTTCACTTGAAGCACCCATACTCTACTACTACTACTACTACTAATAATAATAACAATAATAATAAAATATTGATAAATTTTGAAGGTGGTACAAGGAGCCGCAGGGAGAGTGCAACAGGCCAAGCTAGAGAGAGAGAGAGAGATCGGAAAAGAGAAAGGAGAAACCAATTCCTTTTGTGATCAAATCGAATATACCTAATTATAAAATGAATTTGTCCATTTAGACACTTGATTGCGTAAGAAAAGAAAATGTTCGGAAGTCAAAATGGCAAAACCGAAAAAGTTCAAACACCAACAATATGATTATCCCTTGACTAACCTAATAAATAATTAATTAAGAAGCAAAAACAAGAAAATCCATTACTTGATATAGATATATCATCTGGGACATCAAAGAAAGTGACTAAATTAAGAGACGACCAACCTTTCAATGAACTTAACGAAAAGCTACTTTAACCTCACAAGGATACTAAATTAGATTACCATAGAAGAATAACTTGTTCACCACAAGTGTCAATTATCAACCAGAATTAAGTTTTTGAACTTCAATGCAGTTCAAAATTGAAAAGCAATCCAAACTACTACTACAAAAAAAATTGCATTTTGAAAAAAATGGATACTTGCCTCAAAAGCAGGAAAGTTGTTTTGAGCAATAGTTGAAGACAGCCAAAGCCAAGTGCAATGTTCAAATCATAATAATATATCCGCCATTCATATAAAATATGCTCACAGGTAGAGGTAACTTTCCATTCTTTACCTAATGAAGACGTTGCTATAGAACTATCATTGGATCATGACTTTTTTATAAAAAAGTTTTAGCCTGTTCCTTTTTTTTTTTTATCATATTATATTAATTGCATTTTTAGCTGCTGCATTAGGACTTGCCATTTATCAATACTCTGCAAAAACAAATAATAATAATAATAATAATAAATTATGGATGTCAAATGGACACATAATTAAGCTAATTTGTTTCTATGTTAACAAGCTAAATGGTTCATTATATTCATGCTTCATGATTCAGTAATCAGCAATACTACCTAGATTCCATTTCCCCTCTAAATGTTAATGATTTTGCAATACGTCCTTATATAATAGGATTCTCAGGTTTGTAGGTCTTTTCATTTCAAGAAAAATATCAAATTATAAGTTTTCTTGGCAAGTGGCCTTATGTTCTAATTTGGTTCTAGGATTCAAGCAACAAGCATCAAGTAATCTTTATCCAGTGAACCATATTATAACATAAAGGAAAATTAGGAACACATAAGAAGCCTTTGAAACTCACCAGCTAATATCCATTGAGTTGCTATCCACTCGTAAGAGATGCTGAATATTACTAGAATTGGTCACTATAAATTCTGTAGGTTGTCCATATGGGATTGCAACCTAGAGAGAAAAACAAGAAAAACATAATAAGACATTAAACAAGATATTGTGGAAGATATATAATTAGCACGAGATTAGTAGTACTGCCAAAAAAAAGAAAAGCCAGCACCACTGAATTGGAATATCATAGTTTCACAAGTCTGTAGGGCACAATAACTCTCAATTCAAATAATATAAAATGGGATGCACCAGGTTGAACAGAAGCACAAGTCTTTCTATACCCTCTCAGCCCTCACTCAAGTCAAAGTCAACTCATAACCATTGCTATTGAGTAGTCAAAACTACACAATGCCATTTTTCCCTTTTGGTACTGCGTCCTTGGTCAAATTTGTCATAACTAGAAATGCTGTCATTGAGTTCTCACTTGGTCTTACTAAGAAGGATGTGAAGAGCTCACCCCTTGTTTGGCTAAACAAGAGGTGAATTGGAAACCCAAAATAGTTACAATATTGCACTCATTGCGAGAGAGAGAGAGCGAGAGAGAGGAAGAGTGTAGTTTATGTGGCACAATTTACTCAGAGAGGATGGAGGTGGATGAAAGAGGATAGAGAGGTGGATGAGAAAGGAGAATGAAGGTGTAGCCTATGCAGCTAATTTACATCTACAACTGATAAAAGTTGCAAACATGTAGTCCATGTCAGTATTCCAATTAGGATCAAGCCCAAATATGGTGTTATTGGAATTATTATGTTTAGATAGATGTCCATTGATTTATAAGTTAGAAATTGAAGTTTAATCAAAGTAACGTGCATTAGTGATTAGGGGTGAGCAGAATACAGTTCAAACCGAAAAAAGTCAACTGAACTGATCAATTTCATTTTTTGTGGTTCACTTTTTATTGTTAAACAGTTCGATTAGGTTTTATTTTATAGAATTTCTGATAATTTCAGTTTTCAAATTCAAAAACACAATAACGAACCAAAGAATTAAAGGTTGCATCTTGGACACAGGGTTCCTCTCATTTGCAACCTAAAAACTAAACCTCACTCAGATTTAGTTGTCTTGGCCCCATCCCCCACCTTTGACTAATCTCATGTCAAGTCATCCTCTTCTTCATTCTCTCTCTGCCTTGTTGAATTATTCAGACACTGACTCAACCCACCTTGCCGCCACCACTCATGGCCTCACTTCAGTCTCACAGTCACTCCCTCTTGATCTCTCCTCAGTTGGTTAAGTCCCATCGATTTCCTTTCTAGTTCATCTCCCATCAAAGCAGGTATATCCTCTATATTCCACTCTTGAGTCTCAACAGCATCAATGCACAGCCAAAATGTAACTTTAGTTCTTCCCAGCATAGAACCACACCTCCACACTTTTGGCTCTCCATTCGCTGGTTGAACACTAACATAGCCATGCCTTAAACGATTCAGCCCACATACGACATTTTATCACTTCACTTATTCTCCATTCTCATGAACTACAGCAAATTAAAACTACTATTTGTCACACATTTCTCAAATTTGGTACAAATTTACTAGTTTTGGATCCTCTCTTGCTCTTCATGTTGCTGGAAATGTTTATCCTCTTGGGTATCTCTTTGATTACTAGAAATGCAGCTTTATTCCTTTTGTTTTTCCTTCTTTTTTAATGCTGGTTCAATTTGGATTTCTGTTTAATTCTTTTGTTTCTCTCATTTCTACTTGTCTATTTAATCTTGGTTCAATTAATTGTTTCCTTAAATAGCCCAAAAAATTGGCTGAACCAATGAACCAAAGTGAACTAAACATTCGATTTGGTTCATTTTTCTATCAAGTTCAGTTTATTCAGTTTTGAGAATTTTTGGACTGAACCAACCAATGCTCACCCCTTTTAGTGATAAGTTCAACACCTAACAAGTGACATTTATCCAATATCCTGATAGATATACCTCGTCAACTCATTTATGACCAAAGAAAAATGAGAGGCACAAGTTTTATCACTAGTGGAACCCACAACTATGATGAGAATTTCCTCCATATGAGATTAAGTATGCCTATGAAAGATTTTAACCTCAATATATAGCCAGTCCCAAACTTAGAAAAAGGAGGGTTGACAACGTAAAATTTTGTTACATCTCAGTGCTATGGATCCTTAAGATATATCCATAACGTATACCTGAAAACTCAACATTTGAAGTTTTGATTTCTCAAGTGCAAATTCTCATAAAATGCAGAAGACTATGTTTTAGGAGTTGGGCAACGCCTGCTCAATCAACACCTGGATATTTGGTTTTCCCTATTCATTGATCTTCTATTTCTCCCTTTATTTTCCTTTACTGCTTGCTCATTCTCAGCTCTCTTTCTTTCTACTTTTTGCTGCACTATTGGGTGCAATTTTGTCCTACATCAGGTAGGATGAATGTAGAGACTGATTGGAGCAAAGGAAAGGAGGGAAATTTGCTTGCTGTTTGCTTTCAATAGTAATTGGAGATAATGTCATAATGATGCAATAAAATTTAAAGAAAGTGAGAAGAATGATGTAAAAGAGCATATAGAGACCAATATCACTATAAGCACTTATACCTCCTGCATGAAATTATAAGCTAATACTTTGTCATCAAGAGCCTATGACAACACCAAACCACATGTAATAGAGGTCTACAGACTACTACTTCTATTAGGATAGTAATATAAAAAAAAAAAAAAGAAAATTCTCCACTAAAATCTCTCAAGTAGAGATAAAAGGATGGGGGATGGTTCCAACTGAACAGAAATTTATTCAACTTTTAGATAAAGATTAACATGGCTTCTTCCCCTCTCCTCCTATGTATCATTGTAAATCATTTTGTCCCCTCATTTCCCTTGACTTCTCATCAATTAAAAATAAAATTTGGACTAGCATCAAAGTAGCTGTTCAATCAAATAAAATGAAAACCTAACTAAAATTCTCTGGTCATCATATTTTATTTCAGAAATAAATTCCATAAAATTGAATGATGTCCTCCCCCATAGGTAAAACACTAAATAAACCTAAAGTTGGAAGTCAAGTGTATAGAGCTATAAATGGTCTATCTTAATCTTAGACATGAATAAAGACCACAGATTTAAATTGCGGTCGTGGCCACGGGAAATGAAAACAGGCTTGTAATGGCTATAACGTAATGGCAACGGCCTATCGCTATGCAAATTTTTTTGAAAAATTTGCAAAGTTCATGAAATCAATACATGTTTAAAGATATAATTAAAACTAAGACACAAAACTAAATAATAAGCATAAATACGTCAAATAATAACATTAAACCCATCATTCTTGAACATCATTAATATTAATTAATTTAAAGCTAAAATAACTATGTAGGTAGTAAAGAGCTAACCTTATAACTATGTAGATTAGGCAAATTAATGCTTCATTCCATAAACTTAACAATAAATCTAGCATAAACATAATTTTATTCAATGAATAAGGAAAAAAAGCAAAAAAAAAAAAACTCACCTTTTGCAAGAAACAAATGTATAGAACTAGAATAATTGTTAATGATAACTCGCGAGAAAATAAGTAAAAGATTTGTAAAAATATATAAAAGTTTAAATGAAAATTTGAAAGAAAGTGAGAAACATCTAAAAATACTCAAGACCCCCCAAAAAAAAAAACAGAAGAATAGTTGTTGCTCCCATTTGGCTTAAAATAATAAATGAGGTAATGGACCATTACCATTACATAACGGTAAATAATGACCTTTATCGTTAAGTAACAGATGTAACGGTCGTTATAGGAACAAATTTTCTTATGCCTTTAAATAAAGATGTCATAGTAACAAGAAGGCAAAAAACTTATAAATAGTGGCCGTTGCATAACAAAACGCCCTTTATAAACCATGATAGGGACATAGGGTTGTACAATCCATTGGTTGAATTCCAAACAGAACTAAAATAACCAAATAACTGAAAATGGAAATTTTACAAACTGAAACTGAACGGAACCAAATTTTTTTTGTTTGATTTGATCAATTGGTTTTAAGACATTTTCATCAAAATTACACAACCACAAGCAATCTCATCTAGGAATCAGAATTATAGTAAAATCACAACCCATGAACAATGTCAAGAGAATAAGATCAAATGCAATCCATCTTCAACCAAAAAACTGTAACAAAATCAATACAGAGGGAGTACTATCAATAACTGAATTTTTAGATTATTAACCACAAAATCAACAATTAAAACAATGAATCAGTAAAATAGAAAAAAATTTTGAAAATATAGCAAAGAGAAGAAAATGAAATGAACCTAATTTGAAATATGGCAACAATCCATTGTAGGCAATAGCCGATAGGTTGCTGCTGACATATATCAGCTTGAGGACTTGTCAAGAAGAAATAAGGAGAGATTAGACAGAATAGGCCACAACAATAAAGTCGAAGAGTCGAGGAAAGAGGAGGGAGGGAAGGATTCCATGATGGTGATGAGCGATTTCATTGAGATGGCACCTGGCAATGTCTTGTGATGGTGTCGACTGGAGTGATGAGGGATTTCATTGCGTAAAGACCATAGGAACTGATCCTCATTTGCTCTTCCTCTTGATGCTCTCTGATTCTCAGTATCCTCTCTCTGCCCTTTAGCATTAGTGACGTATGGAATTTTGGAGTTGTGATGAAGGGGAATTTGGATTGGGGAGACAACACAAGTTGGGCTTAAATAAGCTAGGCTTGAACAGGTTGTGAAAAGGTTGGACTTAGTTCGATTGGTTCGGTTAGTTCAGTTTTTTATTAAATTAACCGAACTGAAAAACCAAATTAGAACAATTTTGTTCAATTATAATTGACATTTGCTCATCCCTAGACATGAGGGTTAACTACACCGCTCGTGCGTCAACTTTGAGGATTGTTCAATTTTGGTCCTTAACTTCGAAGAATCCCATGAACATTCTTACTTTCATTTTGTTTCATAAAAATCTTTGACCTGCAATATCAGGTATATAGGTTAACGGCTAAAAGTTACCATTTTGCCACTGATAGACTCCTTTAAACTTTTTCAATTCATTTTGCCACCAAGCTTAAATTATAATTTTATCGTTATTGTTTAAATTTAATTTAGATAAAATAAATTATAATTTTAAGTCCAAAAAGTTATCAAAACCAAAACAAAGCTAGCAAAACAAAGAACAAAAAACCTAGAAAAATCCAACAAATCAAACCCATCACAAATCTAGCAAAATAAAGAACAAAAAATCTAGAAAAAAACCAGACAAATCAAATTTAGAACATCAAATTCAGCAAATCAAATCCAAAACAAGAACAAAAAGTAAACTCAGAATAAGAAGACGCCTCGCTGAGATGTTCTTCCGATGGTAGGAGAGCACGAAATTAGCCTTGTTGACACAAACAAGAACCACATGGGTCCTAAATTGGAGTTCAATTGCTGTTGAACCCTGCTTGACAGCCTCCATGGCATATTCAACCTGGAAGAGCCTACCAAGGGGCTACATGTGGTGACGCCAGTGTTGTACCGGTTTTTAAACATTTTTTTTTTTTTTTTGCGTTCTCTTCTAATAGTTACGTTGCCATTTTAGGGTTCACCAATGCGTATTCTGGAACAAGAAATCCCAACCATTTCTCTACAAACACAAGCACATGTTGCAACTTTTGGCTAAAGCCCCTCGAAATTCCCTCATGTCCATTGCAATAGCCACCGTCACCGCCACAACAACAACCTCCACTTCACAAGAGCTGCCAAATTATAATCCCTTCCCTTCCAAACAAGTGAATGACATCACTAGTCATGAGCAGCTACATCACCCAGTAGAGTTCATCAAATGCTTGAGATGTTTACGTGTGCATAGAAATTTCAATTTTTTAATGGTGGATATTTTTCATTTTCTAATTAGAACTTTTTTATTTATTATTAACAATTGATATTTTAAGTTAATTAATTTATCATAATAAAATATTATCAATTTGTATTTTATATTTTATATTTATTATTAATTTATTACTATTCATTTAAATTTTATTAACAAAATTATTTGTAATTGATGAATTGTAAGAACAATTTCATAATTTAATTTGAATTAAATAATTATAATGTCATAGACAAATATGATTAAATTTACAATTTTGTTTTGTCTAAATCAAATTTAAACAATAATGATAAAATTATAATTTAGACTTAGTGGCAAATCATAAATAATTGGAAGTTAAAAGGCAATCTATCAATGGCAAAATGTTAATTTTGGGCCATTAACCTATAAACCTGCTATTCCAGGTCAAAAGGATTTTTGTGAAACAAAATGAAAGTAAAAGGATTTTCATGGGAGTTTTTAAAGTTTCAGGGCGGAAGTGAAATAATTCTCAAAATTGAGGGACAGGCAATGTAATCAAACCCTAGACATGAAGTTTAACTACAAGTACACATCATTATACCCAAAGAAGATTACACATGGGTACAACTTGATATTAGTTATTCTTGGAACTTTGCCTACTGCACTAATGATGATAATGAACAAGTATGTACAGAGATTCAAACACCCCTTTAATCTCCCTTTGTTATGACTTACAAGGTTTCATTTAAGTATTTTCACAATACTAAGACATAAGAATTAGCTAAGCCAAGTGTTCAATACTTCAATTCCTACCACAAGGTAATGTGCAAATCAATTGCAAAAGCAAAACCTGAATTTCCTGGATTTTAATAGGGCAGACTACACATAGATACAGGTTTAGCCTACCTCCACAATGACCCAAGCTGAAGAAAGTTTAGTACTCAAAGGCACCGGTTTTCTTTCGATTTATGTGACGTGGAAATTTATTGAAATAGAAGCATTTGCCTGCAAAAGGGTCTTAACCTAAAATAAGGGGGGGACAAATAAGCTTCCATCGCCAGCTCACTTTAAATCTCCACAATATATATATATATATATATATATATATATATATATATATATATATATATATATATATATATATATAAAAGACCTATCAGAAGTTCAAAAATTCAAATCACATAGCATAATAGTTATGCTGAGAAGTTATTAGAATCTAGGCATTCATATACGAAAACTAAAAGAATAACCAAGCAAAGAAACATACACTTGTGTTTGGGGAAAACTTCTCATTGATTACAGTGCTACTGGATCCACTACATTTGATACTGTAACCTTCTCTCTTAATGGCCAAAGTGGCTGGTTCCCATATGCCAAGATATCCAGTCTGTATCATAAAAGGAATATGCAACATTAGCTATGGCAATTCTTTCTTTTTTTTTAAATATTATTCAAACAGAGAATGAAAAGGGGAAAAATTATATTAGAGGTTGTTCCATTCTCACTAGAAGTCATACCGACAAGGATACTTTATATGAAGCATGACCACTGTAAAGAGTTTTCCCAATATGGTTTTGCATTTCAGGATCTGTGAACAGAGAAGGAAAAAGAAAAATTTTAACAATTACCACAGAAAAGAAAAAAGTAATCAAAAGAAGTACAGAAGACATAAAGAAGTTAAATTCCTTAAAAATTGAATGCGATGCAAATTTTCTACTTAGAATGTGGTTCACTAAGGTGACCTGTATACAGGAGTGTGGTTTGATGTTTTTATAGTACACCATACAGGGGAAAGCTTAGATGGATCGTTTTCATATCACGAGCTCATGCATATTCCAATAAACAAATAAGAAAAAAAGCTAAGCAAATGTTTGATAATTAATATATTAAAGAGGAAAATGATTTCAATAGTAACTAAAAGAAGTCCATAAAGACAAGTCTATTTCCTTTGATCCTTTTCCTTATTATATTTTGTGTATAAGCTATATTACTGACAAGAGTGACAAAATTAACGTCATAAAGATTTAGGAATTGTCAATGTTTTTTATCTCCTCAATATATGATCCCTCATCTCCAAAAATGGCAAAAGTTCTCTCTTCAATGAATATCACCCACTCACTCCCTCTCTTCAATAGTTTATTTTCTACTTTCTCATAATTCTTTCTGAAAAAAAAAATAACGAGGTATTTAAGAGAAATATCTTAAAATTGAACATAAGTTAAAAGATCCCAAACCAAAAGCAATTTGCATGAAGGACTTGTAGAATCAAGTTCAGATTTCATACTATGTATCAAATTAAATTGACGGAATTCAACAAATCACAGTTTCTTCAAGATTGCAAATAAAAGCCAATTTTTTTTAAAAAAAAAAAAGAAAGTGTCTTCTATGATTTTCAAAATGGGATCGAGATTCCAGATTGCAAATGCACCATGTTTGGAAAACACAATCTGGAACAGAGTTCCATAGGGGGTTGAGTGATCCTCATAACAATGTGCAAAAGTTACAGAGAGAGAAATAGGTAAAGAAATCAACTTAGTGCTACCAATTTCGATGTATTTTGCACAATGGTAAATAAGGTCAGAAACTTTTACTACTAGAATATGGAAACAGTATGGTGACAAAGCACCAAATAAAACATCATTATTTGGTGGACAAGAAAACCACTTTAGGGTCATCAAGATTCTGCAAGTGCACAGGCTAGAAAAGAAAGGCAAGGTTATGAGAAGGCTATTATAAATGATGTGCAAGATTCTAACAACTCAACAACAAGAGCAACAACTTGAGTAAACAAATGCTTTTATGATGCACTGTAAGATGCCAAATTCTTAAAGGCATAGACCAACCCACATTGATTCTTAATAATTGAAATATTGACTACAAAATGAAAGGTTTCTACCATAACGTATGCTGATATGTAGACATAAAACTCCATCTAAACCAAAAACACATGCAGACATAAAACTCCATCTAAATTATGTAAAAGTTATAATACAATTACTAACCACAAACAATTTTTCGGTGCTCATTTGCGAACACCTTTACAAGCTCTCCCTGCAGAAATTTGAAGAAAAGAAGAAAATATTATTATATGCAGAATTTCACATAACAACTTAGAAATATAGTCAAAATGAAAATTTTCACTCAAGTTGACACTCCTATTCACATATTCATTTGCACAGCTGCGGGTGCATATCTGCATGTATTAATGTGTTTCTGTCAAGTCTTTATTTCAATGGGTGAAAACCGAAAGATCCTATTTGTAAGTGAGGCCACAAGCCCACAACACTGATGTTGAGATTACAGAAAATCAGCAACAGTAAAATGCATTTCAGTTCTATACATCCACTATCAACTTCTATCCAATTGCTCAGCCTTACAAAGGATACTTGACATAATCTTCTGGTACTACGCTAACACATACACATGAAAAGAAACTCATGAGCAGACACAAATATAGACGCATGCAACCCCTGTTATAATCAAACAAATCAAAGCAACATATAATTCAGTTAAATCCCACAGAGAGTAGCTAGCCTAGTCAGATGGCTAGTTTACAGCATGCCTAAGAAAGACCCTGCTGATGCAGTCTTATCCAGAACCCAAACAAGTGCAGTTAGTTGTTTTTACATTCCACATTCCTGTTGTTACTGAACAACATAAATTTATTTAAAAGATTTAAACGTCAAGTGTCATCAAAATGGGCCAAAGTTTTGATATTATCTTCATATAATATGTTTCATAAACCAAACTTGATGCAACAACGGGAATAATTAAGTGCAACTGGACAACTATAGGATGTTAATTAATTACAGTGGACAACAACGATAAGAAAACATTATATAATCAAGCATCGGTCAAATAGAAGTGAATCACTCCAGACAAAGATAATAAGCTTAAAACAGTATTATTAAAATGATTCCAAATTAAAACCATGGCCCCCAACCTTAAAGTGTAATTTAAATTAGAAACTCAACTATTATTACAATGTCAACCTTAAACTTTACAAACCATTATAACTGAAGAAGTACCTATTCTTTTTGCAATTTCAGTCAAACCTGCTTTTTGTCTGACAAAGTTGGTACAGAATTTTAATTATCCATACAATATACTTTAATTTGATATATGGCTTGCATGAACTATTTGCATACTTTGCAAGAATTCTTAAAGAGAAGTTTAAGATCAAAGCGATTAATTAATCTGTAATTCACATCTGTAAAAATTGAATGCATAAACTCATCGATGTGCAACATCTCAAGGAGAAATTAATAAAAAATTAAGATAAGAAAATCTTTTCAGCTTTTCAATTGGAATAGTTTATAAAGTTTAGGGTTGACTTCTCAATGATCTAATCTGAAATTAACCCCAAAGGCAAGAGATCATGATTACCCTAAAATAAATATGTGAATCTTAACTAATGCACTAAAAAATCAGTCCACTTTGCTTTAAAAAGGACACGAAAAGGGAGTTAGCATGTTCACACAAGCATAGGGGATTAAGGCTGTTATAATTGGCATTTTAGGGGATTTCTATCAATGAAATAAAGGTCAGCTAAAGAAGAAAGCAGTCATAGAAATCACAATATTGCAGATCTGACTTAATGAACCAGAAGCTGAGCAAAATCCCAAAAAATGTTAGTGTTGGATACCCCAAACAGCCAAGGAAGGAGACAAAGTCAGAAAAGAAAGGAGTAGAAAGAAGAGAAGGAACTTGAGTGTAAAACCAAGTGGTACAAAGAAAAGAATGAATTAGAATAGGGGTAAGAGGATAAGAGAAGTGAAAAAGAAAAGTTGGGTTTATTTCAGAAAAGAAAAGAACTAATATGGTGTTTGGTTTAGTCATTGAAGGCCACCTAATAGCTTTTTAACCTCCAACAGCTAGGTCAAGTGGTTAACCCATTTGGTAATACCAAAAATAATAGTTGTTAGCTATTTGAGCACCCAACTCTGAAAGCTCCAATTAGTAGTTGTTTTGACTTTATTTCTTAAACTGAGATACCCCAATTAAAAATTACTAACAATAAAACAATAAATTTTCAAGTGATCAAACTATTTTTAGTTATAAAAAATAATAAATAATTATTACAATATTAAGACTAATGGTTGAAATAACTAATGGTTGAAATAACTAATGGTATTTGTATTGACAAGATAAAAAATTATTTACTACAACTATACACACAACGTTAAATTTTAAATTTATTTTTTTTAATTATTATTTTTTGCAATTAATTGCTTTGTAAGAAAAAAAAAATATATGAGAATATATTTAAAAATAAATTATAGCTTAATGGTATCAACAGCAACATCTAACAAAGTTTTAGCAAATGATTGACGATTACCAACTGCTAATTATTAACCATCAGCTACCAGATATAACCAACAACTAAAGCAAAAAAACCCAAGTTTATGTAGGATGTTCTAAAGTAATCCCAAGATTTAAACCTTCACCCCTTAGCCATGTTTCACCATCCCAAATGACTAAGAGAATGAGAGAATGTGCATTTAAGTGGTCATGTAATTGGCAATGTGCAGATTTTCATGGGCATTAAACTTACAAAAAGGTTAAAAATCCACAATTTCTCTTCAGAATGGAAAATTAAGACTACCATTACAAAATTATGTTAGAGCCAAAACTATGTTAGAACCTTGCCATGTTGCAGGAACATATAAGCACCAAAAAAAAAAAAAAAAAAAGAAAAAAGGAGAACGGCCAACTGTCAACTAGGTAACTACTAAAAGTAAATGGCTTATTCATCCACAGCAGAAAGTTTATACCTTGCGCTTCCTGTCATCCAGAGGCTGGACTTCTATAGCAAGATAGGTATCCACATCATCGGCAGTAACAAGATAGTTTGGTTGTTTTGCTCCTGTAATCAAAACATCCTTTTACTTGAGTAACAGCTCTTAGCTATAGGCAAAATGATAAGCAATAAAAGAGGAAGACATAAGAAAGACAAAAAGATTACCATCAATATAATCAACAGATCCATCTTCCAAATGGCGTACCCACTGATGGTGTAACAAACAGTAAAAAAAATGAATGACATTATATAGAAATACACTCAGTCATAATGTTTAACACATATCCAGAAACTAAGACCAAATACTAATGGATGAAACCCAAGAAGTCATACCTCAAAATTACAACTAGTTGTTCCATTGATAGAATATCCACTTGCCTGGAGTTCTCGTCCTGGAAATGCTTCACCTGAAATTTGGAGACCCTCAATAGCTGGCAAGGGATCATCTTCTGCAGCTGTGCACCACAACAAATCCATTTTTAGATAGCCAACAATATCAGGCAGATTTTAGATAGTCAACAATCACAAGCAGAGAAAATGCACCAACAACCAAGCTTATCTCACCTTCAGAAAAGGAAGAAGTGGGTTCTTCAAGAACAGGAGGTAGGTAAGCCGAATATATGGAGCTAGGATCATCAAGGGCAGCTGTTCCCCAGTTGGCTGAAGGTTCTCTCTCATTCTGTTGTCCCTCTGCATCTGGATCATCCCTCTCATTGTTGCTAACAGGCTCACGGAACGTGACTTGTTTATTAGTGGTTTCTTCACCATAATGTACAGCACGAGCATCAGCCCTAGTAACTGCAAACTGTGCTGGTATATCATGGGCCGCAGAGTTCCTGGAAAACAGTAATACACAGGATCAAGGTGACATATATAGAGACAGAAAGAGATCATCCAAAATAATTTACCAAAAAGTTTTACACTTAATAAATTTTAGACATCCACAACATCGGCTTATAATTTTTAAATTCAACAACAAATATTATGAAAGCTCTATTGTGAATAATGCAACTTCAGGTTATCTGAAAGACATTGCTAATCTTCAAGATTTCCTTCAAACCTGGAGTACAATAAAATTGTAAGTAACAGAACTACCAACAGGGACACTCTGGTTACCCCAGCTACCTTCAAAATCCTATACTGCTTTCTGTTTAGTCGCAATGTTTGGTCAACACAAAGGCTCCTATGCAGATGTCCATGAAGCCCTTCTTCTCTCTTTTTTTTTTTCTTTTTTTTAAAAAAAAAAATTAAATTTAAGGAGCAGGGGAAGGGGGAGAGACCTCTAAGGAAACAATAGAATTACCAAGTGTTGAGTAGGTATTAGGTTGAAAATTAAAAAAAAAAAAATCCACTTTGGATTAAGTCATTAAACAATATATGATAATCATCCACCATACTGTAGCCACAAGTAAACTACTATCTTTCCCCAGTGAGAATATTGCTTCAGTCTGATAAACTCATTTTATATAGATATTTTAGGATAGTTTTGCATCTATTTTGCCCTTTTAATTTAGTAATTTCATGCTTTAATCTTTATTTTAGTTAATTTGTTAATTTTAGTTGCATTATATTTGATTTTTGGATTTTTGATGTTTTTAATAGGTTTTAATATGATTTAAAAGCAAAAAGGTACATATAGGAGAAATTCAAGATGATTTAGAAGCTTAAAGTGATGAGAAAAATGAAGAAAATTTGTCAAAGGAAACAAATCAGCTGAAAGTTTCAAGGACCTTAACATGCCCTGTGTTGAAGGGCATGTAAAGTCAAAATTCAGTGAGGAGAAAGCAACACGGGGCATGTTATATTCAACACTGGGTCGTGCAGCCAAAATTTTTGGATTAAAACTTGCCGAAAGTTTCAAGGACCATAACATGCCTAGTGTAGTTGGTTAGTGCAGAAACTAAAGCTCCTCTGAGCCAACACAAGGCGTGTTGAAAATCACTAAAAGTAACATGAGGCCTGTTGGAATACACTGGCAGATTTGCTGACCTAGAAAAATTCTCTCACTTCACACCTTTTATACATTTTGTCTTTATCTCTTTTGAAACTACTTTTAAGGCAAAACTTTAGGAGATATATAAGGATCATATTATCATTTTTACCATAAGGCCAAAGAGAGAAAAATCAAGAAGAGAGGAAGGAAGGAAAAACACTTTCTTTGGAGGAAGACCAACCTGTAAAGTAACGTTTTCTCAGTTTCTATTTTTAGATATTTGGATTCTTTTCTTCTGGGTTCTTTTATTTTTAAGCTTATTTTCATATTTTCTTACTTTATTTCATATTTTCTACTTGTAAATACAAACACGAGTGAGTAAATACTTAAGATTTCAGAGTTGAGTATAATGATTTAAGTTTTATTTGTGAATTTGGAGTGGTTTTAATCACATTTTAATATATACAAGTTTTGATTCATATCTTGTGTGCTTTATTTACATACTAATTATTAGTACCCTTTGGGTTTTGTTCTTAATCTTAGATTTAAGGATCGAGAGACGAAAATCTTTGATTGATAATCATGATATTGAACTTAATCACCTAGTGTTAAAAATAAATTAGTGGATTAAGAGAAATTTTAAGCTGATTAAAATGCTTAAAAGGTTTTGAATAATTAAATATCACATGAAAATGGGGTTTAGTTTTCTTTAAAACACTCCTTAGTTTGCTTGAGAGAGAAATTAAAGAAAATCAGAATCAACTTCCTTCAAACTTGTATTTCCCATAAATTTGGTTTTACTTATCCAAATCTCAATAAAATTTACTTCATGAATCTCAACTCTGGAATCATCTTAACCATAAATTAACTAAGCCTTTACTTACTTGCTGGTAATATAGTAAATTAGTATACTGTTTAGAGATTAAATTACTTGCCTTATTACTTACTTCTTTATATTCCAACTCAAATTGCTGCATCTCATCCTTTAATTTTTTATTCACCTTATTGTTAGTCCAAATAATCGTAACTTTTATAGTTTAGTACTCAAACATCAAATCTCTATATGACGATATCTTTTCTTTACTACTTGAACAAACCGTATATTTGCGGATTTATCAAATCACAGTTTGAGATGAATAGCAAAATCAATCCATGTAGTTGCCCCACTAGTGGAGCCAAATGTCAAAGTCAACTCTTTCATGCACCCATGAGTAGCAAAAGATTTCACTGCTGCATTCCATGGCTACCAGGAGTGACAAGGAAACTACTCAAAAAAATCAAGATGTAGACCACTCAATGGGTCAATTTAGGGACGATTATGATCAAGGAAATAATACAATAATGGAAGCTTTCTTACTTTAGTGCAGTATAGGGGTGTAAACGAACCAAGCCGAGCCGAGCCAAGCTTTTAAGAGTTCAGTTCAAGCTTGGTTCGTAAAAATTTTTTTGAGTTCGAGCTCAACTTGTGTTAAAATTGAGCTGAATATCTATAATCTTAAGTTTGACTCCTTTAATAAACGAGCTCTAAATGAGCCAAGTCAAACCGAGCTTTTTATCGAACTGAGTCTCAAGTAGCTCAACTCATTTACAGAGTGAGTTTTAGGTTTATGATTATAAAGTTCCAACTGCGTAATTTTAACCAACTCTCATATAAAAAAAAATAACTTAATTTTCATAAAAAAATAAATTTAAATTATAAATAAGTATATTTAATAAATAAATTTTATACGTTGATTAAATCATAATTTTAAACAATACAATATTTTTAGAACATTTCTAATAAAATAATAAATATTTATAATATAATGAAATATAATAACTAATATAAATATTTTTACAAACGAGCCTGTTCATAAGCCTATTTAATGAGCCTACTCACAAGCTTGTAAATAAGCCGGCTTGCGAGCCTTAACGAGTCGAATAATACTAAACTCGAGCTTGGCTCGTTTATTAAATCAAGCTCGATCTCAGCTCATTTTCTAAACGAGCTAAACCAAACCAAATTGAGTCAAGCCTCAAGCAGTTCGCGAATAGCTTAGTTTATTTACAGTCCTAAGTGCAGAAGCAACCAACAAGATCAATTTAGTGGGGACTCCATAGTGCTTACATGTGTATGAGTTGGTGAAGTGGAACTAATTGTAACGAGGATCAGATTACAACCATTTTACCTATCTCACAAACTCAACAGATCTATAACAAATGACTGAGTCCCAATAGGACTTCTAAAAGTAATTCATGATAGAGTATAGAGAAATGAAATCCCTTGGCAGCATAGGAGACAAAAGCACTGCTTAGGAGTCACTCTTCTCTTGCTGGGCATCCCTTGATCTCATTTTAATTATTGATAATTGAAAAGGAGAGGTTTTTCCTAGGCTAGTAGGTGCATATTGTACAATTACAAAGCAAAAAGTGCTGACCGTTACTCAATGGTTGTTAAGTGCAGGACCTCAAATTTTTCTTATGTTGGTTCATGTTGGGTAACTCCACCTAAGTAGTTTGCGCTTAGTCGGTCCTAAGCCCGAATAAAGAAGGAAGTTTGCGGTAGGTGACAACCAGCGTAAAAATTTAGTCACATCTTATGATATGGATTCAAATGATATAAACGTGAGAGCATCCTCTACTTACGACGTGCTATATTAGAGCCCGGGTGTAATAAGAAATATGTAAGGGTGTAGGGCGTTCACCGAAAGCGACGCGCCATGCTAGCGTCCGGGTGTGGTGTTAAATGAGCAAGGGTTCCCACATCATGGACAGGTGTGAGTAAAGAAGTTAGTCCATACGACAGATAGTAGAACAGATAGCAGAATAGAACACCAGATAGGCATAGAGAACAATATAAGATATCATAGAAAGAGATCAATTAGGAAGGAATATAATAGGAGGAGAATCAGAGTTTGTACTTGGAATATTGGATCACTTACAGGAAAATTAATGGAGCTTGTGAATACCTTGGAAAGGAGAAGGGTGAATATTGCTTGCATTCAAGAGACTAAATGGGTAGGAGAGAAAAGTAAGGAAGTGGGTAATTCAGGGTACAAACTGTGATTTACAGAAAAAGAGAGAAATAAGAACGGTGTAGGCATAATCACAGACAGGACGCTGAAAGATGCTGTAATAGCTGTGGAAAGAATAGGAGATAGAATTATACTAGCAAAGCTAGTATTAGAAAGAGAAACAATAAATGTAGTTAGCGCTTATGACCCACAAATAGGACTAGATAGTGAGAGTAAACAAAGGTTGTGGAAAAATATAGATGATCTAATGCAAAGCATACCGAATGAAGAGAATGTTTTCATTGGTGGAGATTTGAATGGACATGTAGGAAGTGATAGGCAAGGCTATGAGAATGTTCATGGAGGTTTTAGATTTAGCAACCGAAATGAGGGGGGAAAAAACATTCTGGATTTTGCTATAACATACGACCTAATACTAGCAAATACCTACTTTATAAAAAGAGAGTCACATTTAGTGACTTTCAAAAGTGGGCAACATAGAAGCCAAATTGACTTCCTCTTAACCAGGAAGACAAATATAGCTCTATGCAAGGATTGTAAAGTCATTCCGGAAGAGGCTTTAACAAGTCAACATCGGTTAGTGGTCTTGAATGTCAAGTTTAGGAACAATTCAAGTAAGGTTAGAAGAAATAATGTAGCTCGAACAAAGTGGTGGGAGTTCAAAGGAGTAAAGCAAGTAAAGTTCAAAAATGAGCTTCTCGAGTACGAAGCATGGAAGTTGGACATGGAGGCCAATGATATGTAGATACAGATAGCATCAAAGATTAGAAAAGTAGCTAAAAAAGTACTTGGAGAGTCTAGAGGACATGGACCACCATCAAAAGAGAGATGGTGGTAGAATGAGGAAGTACAAAAGGCAGTTAAAAGAAAGAGAGAATAGTACAAGAAATTACCTAAGTGTGATAATAATGAGGCATATGAACAGTACAAGATAGCAAAGAAAGAAGCAAAAAAGACAGTTAGTCAAGTAAGAACGCAGGCCTTTGAAAAGTTATATGAGAAACTTGGAACTAAAAAAGTAGAGAAAGATATTTATAGATTAGCAAGAAGGAGAGAAAATAAATGTCAAGATCTCAATCAAATTAGGTGTATTAAGGATAAAGAAGGAAAAGTGTTGGTGAAAGATGAGGACATTAAAGAAAAATGAAGAAATTATTTTGATAATTTCTTTAATAATAGTCAAAATGGTAATAGCGTGAATATAAACTACAGAGCAATAGAAAAGAATGTGAATTATACTAGAAGGATTAGATCTTTAGAAGTAAAGTAAGCACTTAAAAAAATGAAAGTGGGTAAAGCCTGTGAACCCGATGGAATACCAATTGAAATATGGAAGTGTTTGGGAGATATGGGAGTGGCATGGTTAACTAAATTGTTTAATAAAATTTTAAATTCAAAGAAAATGTCTGATGAATGGAGGAGGAGTATTTTAGTACCTACTTTTAAAAATGAGGGAGACATACAGAGTTGTTCAAACTATAGGGGAATTAAACTCATGAGCCATACAATGAAGTTGTGGGAGAGAGTTGTGGAACATTGATTACGTCATGATACTTCTATCTTTCCCAATCAATTTGGCTTCATGCCTGGTCGTTCAACTATGAAAGCGATCTTTCTCATCAGAAGCTTGATGGAGAAATATAGAGATGCGAGGAAAGATTTACACATAATTTTTATCGATTTGGAGAAGATTTATGATAGTGTTCCAAGAGATGTCTTATGGAGAGTGTTAGAACAAAAAGGGGTATCTATCAGGTACATACAAGTGTTGAAAGACATGTATGAAGGAGCAACTACTATTGTGCGCACAGTGGGAGGGGACACGAAATTTTCCTATCTCAATTGGATTACACCAAGATTCAGCTGTAAGCCCTTACCTTTTTACATTAGTTTTAGATGAATTAATGAAACATATACAAGAGAGTATCCCTTGGTGCATGATATTTGCGGATGATATAGTTCTGATAGATAAGAAGCAAGAAGGAGTTAATAGAAAGCTAAAGCTTTGGAGAAGTACTCTAGAGCCAAAGGGCTTTAAGTTAAGTAGAACGAAGACAGAATACATGCATTGCAAGTTCAGTGAAGGCCGAACTGGTGATAGAAAAAGAGTTAGTTTGAATGGAGTAATACTGTCCCAAAGTAATTACTTTAAAGATCTCGGCTCAATCCTTCAAGTAGATGGGGGATTTGAAGAGAATGTCAATCATAGGATTAAAGCAGAATTGTTGAAGTAGAGACGTGCCACGGAAGTTTTATGTGATCGCAAGATTCCCAATAAGTTGAAAGGAAAATTTTACCGTACAGCCATACGACCGGCCATGTTATATGATAGTGAGTGTTGAGCACTGAATGAGTCATATGTGTCTAAGATAAGAGTTGCGAAAATGATAATGTTAAGGTGAATAAGTGGCCATACTAGACTAGATAAAGTCCGTAATGAGAGTATTAGAGAAAAGGTAGGAGTGATACCAATTGAGGATAAGTTGAAAGAAGGGAGATTGAGGTGGTTTGGTCATGTGAAGGGTAGACATACGGAGGCTCCAGTTAGACAAATAGAGCATATTAGGGTAGAGGATAGAAAAGAAAAAAAGGCGTATACCTAAACTGACTTGTAGGAGAGTAGTACAACATGACCTAAAAGCATTACACATTTCCGAGGATTTAACCCAAAATCGTTTAGAGTGTAGAAAGAGAGTCCATATAGCCAACCCCAAATTTTTTGGATAAAGGTTTAGTTGAGTTGATTAGTTGAGTTGGTTCATGTTGGGTGCTTCTATGCCAGTAAAATGACTGCTTGAAGGATTGGGTTTTCCTTTATTATTATTATTATTATTATTATTATTATATAAGGAAAGAAATTTTACCAATATGGAAACAAAGGAATCGCAGAGATGAAGACAAGGAGAAAGAATCCTCCAAAAACAAAACAAGCAGCAAAACAGGATGACAGGACTAAAACCAGTAGCAACCTCTGATCATACTACATAACATTTAAGGAAATTTCTTTTTAAGGCCCCTGAAGAATGGCCCTAAGTATGTTCACGAGACAATTTACTAGTCCTATCCTTACCACCTTCTTCTCAGAAGTTGCCAACTTCTGCAGCTTTCTCTCAGCCTTTTCTTCCCTTTCATGTGTTGTTAGAACAAAAGCATGGCGCTGAGTACGTTCACGAGAAAATTTACTAGTCCTATCCTTCCCACCTTCTTCTTAGAAGTTGCCAACTTCTGCAGCTTTCTCTCAACCTTTTCTTCCCTCTCATGTGTTGTCAGAAGATAAGCAAAGCAGAAAAGAACATTTAATTATTTTTTGCATAGATGCAATTCAACATCAAGCGAAGTTTATTATCAACGCAAACTAACACATATTATCTAGACAACAATCAAGCATATAGCCCAACCAACATAAAAATTTAATGAAAACAGAACGCACCAAAAAATGGAGATGGTTGTAATTTGTACATTTAGTTCACAGTAGCAGTCTCCATTTGACCAGGCTCACCTGCTTGCAAGAGGTGAACGTCTCACCACATCATCCAGTTCTAGATTTTTTGAAACAGCACCCCCTAAACCTCTCTGTTGCTGACTCAATAGATCCCAATCTGTTGTCTGTGCGTCAAGAGAAGTCATTGGTATCTTTCCGTCAGAATATGTTGGCTGTGGCACCAATTCAAGCCCATTTTTGTTCTGACAGAAATAACAAGAATTAAAGAAAATTATTACAACATACTGGAAGAAAGATGATACGTGGACACTGAAATTACCAGTGCACCACCAGTGGAACGAGATGGTGACTGAGCAACATTTGAGTGGTTCAAATCTGAACGCCAAGGTGCCAATTGATACTGGGATTCCTTGAGCTTAGACTGAAACAAGGAAAAGAAGATAATCAACAGAACTAGTTCATGAATCATGATAGAATCAGTAAGTAGTGCAACAGGATAATTTAACTGTCATAATCCCAGTAAACTTGCCTATCAATTGAAAATTTAAAATTAAGATAGATAAGCATGGAAAATTTATTGACAACCTTGCATATGCATATCGTACCTCAGTTTGAATGAGCTTCTCCTGGAGATGCCTGAACAGAACCTGTATAAGAAAACCCCAGCAGTAAACAACTTGCAAAAAAAATTTATATCAGAGACAAATAAAGCGGAAAAACATACAAACAAATAAATAAAGATAAACAGAGAAGATAAAGGGCAGTGCTGGAAAAGCACTATTTAATGATGAACAGTAGTACACTCCCCTTTTACGTTGTAGTCTATATGGAAAAAACAGGATAGGAATCGGATATACACAATTAAAGTACAATACAAATTCATTTCAACATACAAATGCAAATACTAATTTGAACATTGTAAGTACAAGCAGTCAAAATAATACAAATTGTTTATGTTCTAAATATACATATCCCTCAAAGAAAGTTCTTGGAGCATAGAAGTATCAAGTATTTCAAAGAAATAATAGGAAATAATTTAATACTGACCCTGACATTGCTAACAATAGACTGGGCATCTGGAACTGGTGGCTGCAAAGAATACTCAGCAAGAAGGGGCAGCAAAGATGAGACAAATGTTGATCTTTCTTGCTGTGCAGCCTGAGATCAACAAATCACTCTTGTAAAATTTTATTAAACCCAAAAACAAACAGTGCATGTAGATTATATGGGCACATGTAGCTAAAATTATGGCAATCATAGCGCCATTCATGGTATGAAATTTACACTAGTTTTCAAAAGAAGTTCTGTAAGAGTCAGATCTTGCCTGCCAAAAGCAAGCATGCTTCATCATCATTTCACAGAGAATATTCAAACATGCTGAGCACAAAAAAGGAAGAAATTAATGAATAGCATTTGTGGGTATTTGGTGTTCAAAAAGCATTACTTTGTACTAAGCCCAATTCATTATTAAGGTTAAAAATTTTCAATTAAGAAAGTATTAAACAATATACAAGGAAAAAGAGGCATGCCAAAAAATATACTATCAGCAGTTGTAGTTGACACTTGAAAAAATAAGATCAAATTCAGATTAAAGAAATTGAACATATCAATGAACACATCCAAGCAATAAGTATGAAAATGAATAATACAACAATAACAATTAAGCCTTAATCCCAAACTAGTTAGGGTCGGCTATATGAATAAAGTAAATAAAATGCCCCAACCTAAAAGCAACAAATAAAATCAAATACCTGCAATTCATATGTCAGACGTATATTTTCTTCAATTATTTCTTGTCTGTATGAGAGAGCTTTTGACGCTGCATCAACGAGGTCCTGTTGCTGTTGATCGAAGGCCTAGTGGCAAGAAGTACAAAAAATAAAACAATCACCAAAAGAACTACAAAGATAACAAGAATCACAGAGAAGGGGAACGAACTTCTAATGAAACAGTAAGAAAATAAGGCAAAAGCCCGCCTACCAGCCGCATGTAAGCAATACGCTTTTCCAGAACATATTTTTCATTGTGTATTTGTGCTTCCTATAATAAACATTAAATATTAGGCACATCAATTGGCATAGGTTTATTAACAAGCGTAAGGAAAAAAATATCAAAGAAACAAGTGATCATTACTTATGCTCACACTACCTTCATAGAATAGTCAGAAAGATGTTTCCTTAACTGCAAAATCTCTTCTTCATGCTCCCGAATCTTTAAAGCTAAATCCTATAGAAATATAAATACAGTTCATAAAACTCAAAACACTCATGCTATAGCCAAATGTGTATATAGAAATATGTATAAAGGCCTTTAAGTACAATTAGTGAATACCTGCTTCCAAAGACCACTAGGGTTATTTACTTCAGCCATTTGCATTTGCCCATTTCCAGATAAATTTAACTGTGGATCATATTCTCCTTCCATTTGATACCTAGGAGAAACATGCAATGTTGTCTAAAATTGTGTGCACTGTGCACCCTTCACTAATACTACTTTATGTAATACAAAGTACCTGCTTGGGGAAAACGATGTTGTGGATGTTGAAGATAACTGAGAAACAGTATTATCAGTAGTTGCCTGCCCTCCAGGAAGTACCTTCAATGTCCCATTGATCTTGCTGCTGACAGAGTGGCCTTCCACCCGACTCTTTATGGCAGGATCCTCTCTATTAAACTTCAAATCTTCATGAAGAGCCAGCATAGCAGATGGATGCATTGCAGGAGTAGCGCCCATGCTCTTGACTTTGTCTTCTAGGTCACCAACAGAGAGAACTGATTGATGAACATCATAAGGGCCATGAACCCGCTCATTCCATTGATCGAGAGAATGAGATCTTTGGGCAACTGATTCATCTATTTTCTGTCAAATTCCACAGTCAATAAAATGAGTAAATAGTCCACTAATAAGGGAAATGAGTACTTTATGAAGATTAAAACCCAATACAAAAATAACGACAAGGACTCAATTGCATAGTTATTAATGGAACAATTCACATTAAGGTGCAAATGGATCCTTGATCCCAGCCAAACGGTGCAAGCACACACATAAGAGAGGTGAGGTGCAAAAGTTTTTTTGGTTCTTTTTTTTAAAAAAAAAAAAAAGAAAACTAATGTGACACTTGCATTCATATAGACATGCATTATAACACATGTCAATTCATGAATGAAAGTGACCAGATTTTTAAGCATTTAAATTCAATGTGCTGGAACCTGCACACTTACACCAGCTGAAAGAGATTGAAGACCCTAGTCTAGGTTAAGCTTTCAGCTACTAAATATCTTACAGCTACTGTTCACAATTCAACTTGGAACTAAAATTATTTACTGCTTGAATGAGAGACCAAGTATGATTAGATCGGAAATTTCCTTACCAAGTTATGTAGAAACCAGTAGGACAAAGGGAAGAGAAACAAATTCTCAGGATTTAAAGAGAATCAAACTCTCAATTTTATTAACTCAAGTCAATAATAATGACAATAATAGTCTACTAAAATACCTAGAAGACAAAGGTATTTATAGTATTATTGTCAATCCTACTAGCACTACTACTAAGATTGGAAATCCTTATGCAAGAAAACTCTAATTAAATGCTTTTGGGAATCCCAAATCAACATAAAGTTTCTAAACAATTAAAACTTTTCCTATTCTTCTTCCTAAAATAGGTAGTCCTAAAATCTCTAGCATCCTACATCATCCCCCCTTAGTTGAAAAGAACTAATTCTGGAGGGTGAAACTGCAAATAAGAATCCAAGAGAGTGATCCAAAGTTAGAAATTTCTCTTCAGTAATCCAAGTACAATCAGAATCAAAAGACCATGCCACTTGACAAGGAATCTAAGGAAACCACCTTGAGAGGAAGTGACAAACACATCTTCTAGCACAGATATCATAATTTACATAAGAAGGAATTTAAGCATATATCTTCCTTTGAAAAACGAGCCCTCCTTTTTTTGGAACTGATCTACCCTAGAGTTTTGAGGTCTTCGTATTAGTATATTTTCACAGAATTCATTAAGTCCAAGTAATATATCATATATTTTCAAGCTATAAGCCATGGGATCATTTTGGACAAGGTGCTATTTTGAGCATGAGTGTATTGAAAGTAGCATCTTGAGCATGAGTATATTGAAATTATCGCCCATTTATTATGTCCAACCACAAATATATTTCCAATCAAACCATAAACTACAAATATCTACTAACCTATCCAGAGGTAAATGAAGATTGCATACCCAATACATGAAAACCATATGCCTAAAGCCAAACTTGATTAAGTGGCGAAATAAAATCCCGTGCATTAGAACTCTCTCTCAATAAGTAAAAAAGAAGAAAAGACTGCATAAGCCATGAACTTAAATAACAAGGATTGAAATACTTAGATTTGATCAGCTGGAAAATAAAGTCATATTGGATGGATAAATAGCAGAAACTATACAAATACTTACATATTTTTCAAGTTGCTGAATTTTTTTCTGAAGTTCAGTCCTTAATCGCATATTCTCATCTACCTGAGAGTGCAATGCAAAATATTACCAGCAAAGCTCTATGCTTTACATGCCAAAATCAACAGAGTAAAATAGCAAGAATGCGACCATTAGTCACCGCATTTATGGTTAAGACATGTAAATGACCAAAAATCCTTAAACAACTCAGCACATTCACGCATCAATAAAATCCAAATGAATAAACATAATGAGATTACAAGATATGAAATACCGGATCTATTAAAAATTATATAGCAGTTTCAGAGTGTGGATTTTGTGTTGTACAGATATAAAGATAATTTCAACCATATTGCACACAAACAAAAACAAAACCCAAGCATACCCATCATTCCATTTAATGTAAAACCATACCTGTTGTCTGATGGTAGCCTCAGCAGCTTCTACAGCTTTCATAACCTGAAACAAGCTATCGTTGTTATTGTTGTTAGTTGTGGTTGCAGTAGTAGTGGCGATACTATTGTCATTATTGAAATTAAGATTGGAAGACGAAGACGCTGAATCATTCAGCGATAATCCCGACAATTTATTTGCTAATTTTCCATGGTGACCGTTCTCCATGATCCAAATCCAATAAAAAAATAGAAATTAAACTCAATTACAACTCCGCTTGCATCAACTTGCTCCTTCCTCCTTCAATCTGATAACCTAATTTGAAAGAAATCGAGACTATAAGCACTGCTAAAAGAATACTAGTTCATCCAATAGGAAATGAAATGCTAAGAGAAGCAAAAAATTTCGAAACCCTAAACCTAATCAGACAAGAGAGCAGAAAGAGGGAGAGCCAGAGAGAGTAATAAACTAATTGTGTGTGTGCGTGTTCTCTCTCTGTCTCTCTCTATATGTGTGCGATAGAGAGAGAAAGGAGCGCGTGTTTACTAAGACATAAGTATTTTAAGAAGACGATGATGATTTTATTTTCTTTGTTTGTCCGCTAGCGCCACACGATGGTGATTGGGAATGATCACAGTTCACACAAACTTTTTTTTTAACGGGTAATTTATAATTTAATTGTAATGTATGACAAAAGCTATAATTTAATTAAAAATAAATTTTAATATCATAATTATTATTTATAATTTTTCATATGTTATTATAGGAATTAACTCCAATTTGAAAATTAAAATTTTACAAAAATAATGAAATACTTTATTTCTTTTTTAACTTAAAAAATATTTTAAATGGAATATAAATAAATATGATTTTATAATAATTTGATTAAATTTTTTATTATAAATGAATTTATTCTAAATAAAATTTAAATTATTTCTTAATAATTTAAATGAAGTTATATAAAATTAAGAAAAGCATCAAATATTAAATTAAACTTATATTTAAAACTAATACACTAAATTTCTTTATTCATGGAGTTTAGAACAAATGCATTTACAATAGTGTCTTAAAAAAGACAAATTTATTATTATTGAAATGAAAAAGAAGAAAAACATTAGGAGGAAAAAAGAATCGGGCTGCCAACCCATTATTATAAGGTGATATACTGTAGCTTATGAGGGCTTACCAATAATTGAGGGCAGAGAGTTAACTCTTGACTTGTTTAGACTTAATTCGTTAATATTGATTCACGCTCGAGCTTGAAGTTGAGTTTAGTTCGACTTTTAACATTAAAATTTGAGTTCGGCTTATTTGAAATATATTAAATTCAAACTCAGATCATTTTAAGATCATTTATTATATTAACGAATTAAATTTAAGCTCGGCTCGTGTCAAACTCAATAAACTCATTATAATAAACTTGAACACAAACTCGATAAGTTTAAGTTCAGTTTGAGTTTGATAAGCTTGATCTCAAATTCAATAAGCTCAAGCTTATTAAACTCAAGTTTGAGCTTGATTGTTATTATATTTATTTTACAATTATTTTCATAAATACATTATAAATTTTATATAATTATAATTAAATTATTATTTTATTTTCCTAACAATATTCTAATAAAATATATTAATTTTTGCATTATTAATTAATTCATATTGTTAATGAATTTTATTAATTTTTTACATAAATATATTATAATTTTAACTTTTTACTATTTTTTGTAATTAATTTATTTAAATAAATTTAAAAATATTAAATATATTATATTATTTAATTTATCAAATTATATTTGGTGCTTTATACCTTTAACCAATACTCTATCTTAGATATAAACAAATTAATTTATATGAAATAAGAAGATAATTAATATTAAATATAATAATAATTATGAAAGCACATATCTAAATTATACATAAGGAAGATAGACTAGTGTTAAACTAAAATCTTAAACTTTTAAAGGTTGGTAATTTAAAGAGAGAGATATTATAAAAATAAATATTAGAAAATGAATATTATAAAGAGTACTAATAATATATGAATAGATTAGTTAGTGTTAATAGAAAAAAAAAATAAGCGAGAGACTATAAAGAGAGAGAAAACAATAATAATGGTTAGAAAAATTAGTATTAAATTTAAAGTTTAATCTTTTAAAAGTTTAAAATATAGAAAGAAATATGAAGAGAGAGATGAATTCATATTTTAATTTGTACGACCACAACCAAAACTATATAATTAAGTTCTTATTTTTTTAATACTTTAATATAGATAAAATAGTTTAAAATAGTTTTTATGTACTTATTATGTAATACCCCTATATGTATAGTCCTGTACAAATCACTATTCCAATGACCGGTGTCAGTCCAGACAATTAAGAGGATTATGACCATATTTAAGTCACCTATAAAAGGCCTAAACAAAAATTAATAGTGATTACCAGAAGGTTAAATACATATCAGAAAAATAGAACATAAAAGGTTTTGAGCAGGGAGTTACAGCGATGGGTGACCGTACCGAAAAGTGACTGCGAAGTTAACTATAACCCTAAATTCGTCTGGGACATTGTGACACCGCAGGGCTAAAAAAAATTGCGAAGCCACGGGAAATGTGAAAATCACAGAAAAAGATAGAGAATCAGATCAAATAATTAGATTAGGGTTCCAAAAGAAATACTGAATTATTAGTAAACCGGATCAGACGACAAGGGACAAATTGGTTAATTCACCCCTAGAGGTGATCCACGACCTAACTGTCCAATAAAATCGAAGAAATTAAAATTTCAGAATATATAATTAAATTAAAGAACTATGGAAAACTAAAGAAAAAAAAAAGAAAAGAAATTGAATTAATTACATCATCCAAATGACCTCACCCATGACATCATAAATGAATTTTATTTAATTAACTAAGTTAATTATAAGAGATAAAAACAAAGAAAATTAAAAAGAAAAACATTTTTTTTGCCTCATCTTCAACCTTGCCATCCACCTCTCCCCTCTCTTTCATTTTTTTTTTTTTATTCCACCATTGTTACACATTTTCAAGCTTTTAAAGCTTGGTTTTGTCTTCTAAACCCTAACCAAACTCCATAGATAACCTCTAATTAACCCTAGGTTGGAAGTTTGAGAGAAGAAAAGTGAAGAAATTGGAGAAGAATTTGAAGATTGGAAAGCTCAAGTAAATGTAAGTTAATCAAATATCTTCCTTTAGTTTAAGCGCTTGAAATTGAGTTTATGATGATGAATTTACATTAAGAAATTTGAAAGAATCATGTGGGTATGGGAGGCCACCAATTTCGGCTGCTATAGAAGGGTTTAGAGTTTGATGATTTGAATGAAATTAAGAGTATAATTAAGCTTAAATGAGTAGGTATAAATGATTGGTGTAGTTGAATTGACATAAATTAAGTAATGGCATAATTAGGGTTTTTGACCCTTAGGGTTTTAAGGAGAAAATTTGAGAATTTGGTAAATTAATGTATATTGACCTAAGTGAGGTTTAAAATGGTCAATTAGGACCAAGTGAGATGTGTTGGAGTGGTTAGAATTGCAATGAAATTTGGATTGGTGAGGGGTCATTACTGGACAGCCAGACCTAGGTCCCTTTCAGGGACCAAAACTGTAATTCTGCAACTCCAATTAGTGTGAGGCCAATTGAAAATGAAAATAGACATATAATGACATATTTTTCATTATAGAAACCATGCCCGGAAAGTGACTCTAAGTTAGTGAACAATTAGGTAAAACCCGGAATTGGCACACTGCCTTTGTACAAAAATGACCAAATGAACAGTGTGGCGATAACTTGGTGTAGGAATGTCCAAATGACCTGAATTTTATACTGATGGAAAGATGAGACATAGCACTACAAATTTTCTGAAGAACATAAACCCAAATTCTGACCATAACCTATCCGAAAAGTGAGCTGCATTTGTCACACTAAAACTGTCAAAACCAGAATTGTACCCAGAATTCTGGGTAGATACCAATCCGGCCAGCCTTAGGAAAATGGCCATATCTTGGGTTACAAAACTCTAAATGGAGTGATTCAAAAAGTGAATTAAAGCTAAGACAATGAGAAACAACTTTGATGAAGAACATTTAGCCAAAATTCAACTATAGATAGACCAATGGAACAGTAGAACTTGTAACCCAAAACTGAATTTTTGGAATTTTTACTTAGGTAGTTTGGAAATTTAATTAGCAATTAATGCCAACAAAATTGATACCCTAAATGTGGTATATGAGTGTAATTAGAATTAATAAACCTATTTAGTAGCTACGCCTTGAAGACACAGGTGAAGGTAAAGCTAGAGCAGCAGAGTGAGATTTCTTGTAGCTGCGCCTTGAAGACACATTCGGATTAGCTCAGGGTATATTATAGGTATACCCTTGTACATTAGATTTTGATGTATTCATGTAATAATATGCACGTAAATTATTTGAGCAGTTATATAAAAACTCTTGTAAAAAATTTTAGTATGTAATTAAATGCAAATTATTGTAATGTAAAATTGAGATTTTTATTTACCTATATAGTTTTATAATATTAATTTTATTATCTTAATGAATGAATTGTTTCCTCTATGATGAGTTTGACTTAAAAATTGAATTAAGTTGCTTGTATTGATTTGAGAGATTAAATTGAGTTTATTGGAGTTGTGGTTGAGAAAACATATTGGAAGTGTTTTTCTTTCAGGTTTTAAAGAGCTGTTTTCTCAAAATACAGTCAGCACTCTGCCGAAATTTTGAAAAAAATTCATAACACCAAATTTTAATCGAGGATTTGATCAATGACCAAAATTTCAATTAAAGACTTTTTAATATATATTCAATGTTCCCACCACTATAAAAATGATCGGAAATTGTTTTAAAATCCCTTATAGTATATTTAATGGGTCATCGATAGGCGAAGTATGATAATTCATTAGGTGTACTACGGGAGCATGTTATGCCTTATGGAGGGGTAAGGTGTGACATGTTTAGTGGTATCAGAGCAATGGTTTTAAAGTAAATTTTGAACTGTGAATTGGAAATATTTTATCGGTAAATATAATTACTCAAATATTTGATACATATAGTACATTTACATCATAAATATGAACTAATAAAGAGAAATCTCCTTGTGTAGGTTGTCCCAAAAAAAGAAGATTTTGTGAATAGAAATGGAAGAGGGAGATAAAACAGTAGAACAACCAGTTACAGTTGAGGCACAAGGGGAGGCCTCAGCTTCTCAAAGTTTTAAAGGCCCGACTGTACCAGTTCCATCGGTGCAAATTACTGCACAAATGGCCACTTTCTTTCAACAAATGGCTGATGGTCTGTCAGCTCAAGTCCAAGTACATATCCAACCCCCACAAGGGCAGTGTGAAATAGAGAAGAGTGAGAAACCTATGGGTTAGAGTTCGAGTAGTAATTTGAGGAAGAGAAAAGAATTTGACGGACCCCGAACTCATGGATATGACAAAGGCGGATCTTTAGGACAGAAGCAATCAAGAACCAGTCGGCAAAGAATCAGAAGTTCCCACCCTATCCTTGTCTATGACGTATGTGGCAAGTTACACGGGGGTATTTGTCGTAAGGCCACTGGATCCTACTACAATTGTGGAAAGCTTGGACATTTTGCTAGAGATTATACTAGAGCACATCGACCTGCTCTCCGAAGTTCCTAGACAGTTGGTCAGGGCCAAGATAGAAATAGAGTTGATACTCCTCACAATCATAACACAGTAAATCAACCCGAATATAGTAACGCACCAGTCAGAGCGTCCACTATGCACCAAGGAGAAAGAACAGACTGCTAGTAAGTTTTTAATTTTTAGAGGAAACAATTAGTTATTATTTGATACCAGCACTACTTATTTGTATGTTAGTGTTAGAATTATATATTCTGTTGCTATTCCTTTACATTTGAATAAATTTTGATACATTAGTGATTAGTTCTTTAAGATAAGGATTACGATAATAAGTATAATTGAAATTAGTTTTGGAAGAGTTTGTCAGCGAAAAGTATTTGCTAGCACACAAGAATTTATATAGCTAATTAGTTAGCCTATTTAATGTAAAGCAAGAGGACCTAAAAGTAAGTTACAGTAATATAATTGATCTAGATGAGGGCAAAGATGTTACTGCTAGTAATTGTCAATGGATATGGTAATCAGAATAAGTTTTGGATATTAGTGAATTTGAAAATAATTAAATGTAAGAAAGTTTGATCTATTAGAATGTATCGTATAACTATACAATATTCTTAATGTTTGTACTGTAAGGTGTAGATTACAGTACTGACTTGAGATTATTGTGTAAAGCTACGTACTACCCGATAGTGCACCGAGATGAGGATTATTGCAAACGGCATCTGTTTTGGTAGAATTCTGCCGGGACAGAATTTTATTATTGGAAGGGAGTTTGAAAATCCTAACCCGAGATTTAAAACTCTAAAGTTAGAATATCGAAAGGTTATAGTTTAGTACAAAATGAAGTAATGATTGCAAACTAAGTTATAGAATATTGATAGATAAAAGAGTTGTGGAAGTGAAAATTCGAATAGTTGGTTCAAATGTAATAAAAAAATGTTATGAATATTAGTAAGAACGTTGACTAAAATGGTCAGAGGACCAAATCAAAGTAATATCGAAGTATAGTAGATTTATCAGGGATGATAAAAGGTGCTAAATCATGACTCGACAGTCAAGTTAAGGAAGAAGATAAGATTAATGAATAAAATAATTAAAGTTAAATTGTAGAATGGAAAAAGAAATAAATAGAATAGTAAGAAATGAGTTAAACAAAAGCAAATAAGACAGTGCAATATGACACATAGGTCCAGGTCATAAAAGGAGATGGTAAGGTAATGGTTATGGACCTATGACCAATATGAAGATAAGCATTTCATATATGACCAACAAAGTCATTTTAAAAGGGAATTACAAAGAAAAATAATTATTAGGACAACAGTAAGAAAAGACTAATATATTCCAAGATAAATTGAAGGTTGCATCAAATGGTCAAGAGCTTTATGTAAACTTAAAATAAATAGATATGAATGTAATGTGGACGATATGGAGATCATAAGATTTGATAAGACAAGGAAAACTAAGTTTTTATTCCCTAGGATCAGACGAGGTCCTAGAAAAACTGGATCCATTAGCACACAGATTTGCTTACCTTTAGAATAAAAAAGGAATTTAAATTTAACTTATGACAAGAAGCTCATAAGGAACTTAGCACACGAGGTGAGCAATCGATATGTAAATATTATTGGCTAAAGTGTTACGGACCCATCATTCAGACTATGAGGTTATATGGAAAGATGAGAGAGACATGGAAAAACAACACGTATGAATGATTAAGGACTAACAGTGGGCAAAATTTCGAGGTCGAAATTTCTTTTAAGGGGGGGGGGGGGAGAATTGTAATACCCCTATATGTATAGTCCTGTGCAAATCACTATTCCGGTGATCAGTGTCAGTCCGGATAATTAGGAGGATTAGGACCATATTTAAGTCATCTAGAAAAGCCCTGAATAAAAATTAATAGTGATTACCATAAGGTTAAATACAGATCAAAAAAATAAAACATAAAAGGTTAAATGAGCCGGGAGTCACAGCGATGAGTGACCGTATGGGAAAGTGACTGCGAAGTCAACTGTAACCCTAAATTCATATGGGACATTGTGACACCGCAGGTGTCGCAAGGGATTTTGCGGTCGCCTGGACGAACACTCACCGAAGTGGGAAAAGTGAGGAGTCGCCACTTTAATTTTGAGGGAAATTAAAAAAAACCATTTGTGAAAGTAAGTTAAAATAAAACCACTTCAAAAACAGAGATTCTAGGTTCTGAGTGCATGCGGTGGGGAAGGTGTTAGGCACCCCACCTCGTCCCTCAACGAGGGTAAGCAGATTTAACTTCACGTTCTTCATAGTTAGGAGGGTTTGAATGGAAATGTTAATCCTTTTGACCGAAAGGAATATTTAATTTTTCACTAATCCGAATCACCCAGATACATAAGTAAATGAGACAACCTTAGTGAGTTGCTGTTGCATGTTAATTTTATTTCAGGGAGAATCATCTTACGTATTTGTTAAAATTTAATTTGGAATCGGATAAGAACTCTTCTCCTATCTCCTTTAAATATTTATTAAAATTTTTTAAGCTTGAGAATCGGATAAGAACTCTCCTCCGATCTCTTTTTAAATATTTGATAAAACTTTTAAGTGAGAACCGGATAAGAACTCTCTTCTGATCTCCTTTTAAATGTTTATTAAAATTTTTAAGTGAGAACCGAATAAGAACTCTCCTCCGATCTCCTTTTAAATATTTATTAAAATTCTTAAGTGAGAACCGGATAAGAACTCTCCTCCGATCTCCTTTTAAATATTTATTAAAATTTTTAAGCTTGAGAATCGGATAAGAACTCTCCTCCGATCTCTTTTAAATATTTATTAAAATTTTTTAAGTGAAAACCGGATAAGAACTCTCCTCCGATCTCTTTTATTTTAATAGGGATCGGATAAGGATTTTTTCGATCTCTCAAAACTTGATTACAGCTACCCGTCACGAAGTCCTAGAACTAAGGGTTTTGGCATTTAAAGACGCAGGGGCTCGGAATAAGGCTTCTTTTAACTCATTGGTACCTTGTAACCAGTCAGGGGATACCAAACCGAATTTTCCGACCTTCCTATATGGTCGCCTTACCAGTACCTTTTGATACCCGATCTATCCCATTTATCTATCTTAAGGTTCGGTTTTACTCTGCCTTGTGTCGTCTTACTCAATTGTCTTTTGCATTATTCTAGTGATTCGGCCTTACTATTTTCTCGACTTATTGTTTAGACCTTTCATTGTTTTAAAGAGACCCTTAAGATACAGTTATCTACATTTTATCCGACCACTTATACGCTACTCGGGACTAGAAGACCTACGCTCAGGAATAATAAAGATTAACAAAAAGAATGAACTGATCAACAAAGAAGTAAACCTGAGAGTAACCTTTCGGTATTCTTTAGCTCAATATAAACTTAGAAAAAACTACGTACATAAAAGAACAAAGGAAATACGTAAAATGAAAACGAGCACTTAATAAAATGGCAATACGAGCACTCACCTGTAGGGAGCCAAATCTACTAAACTAAGTATGGAATCACAAAACGTAATAGAACTGCAGGTTGGTAACCGAAAGGTTAAGGTCTGCTAGAAACGAAAGATGCTCTGCTAAAATGCAATCGGGTCGAAATAATACCCAAGTTTAAATGAGGTTGAGCCTAGACAATGGGAGTGGAACTAAAGAAAACAAATAGCTGAAAATGAGAGCACCACAGATAATGAGCAGGCGAAAATAGAGAGTTTCAGTATTCAAGAATCCCTTTTGCAAGAAAACACTTTAGAAAACTGGTTTCAAAAGTTTTTCTTATGAACGCTAAAAAAAATAGCAGAGTAACGAACTGAATTAAGTTTCAGAGTTCTTCCACTATAGTCACCGCTCTCTTTTTTCTTTCCTTCTTTTTTTAACAGTTTTTCATGTAGGTATTTATAGGAACCGGGTGCTCCCCATGGAGGGTCAGGATCTGTTTTGAGGGAGATGGAGGGTTAAGATTTTGAAGGACATGATCTAAGGGCTCGGGAATTAAAGAGAATCAGAACGGACGTGGGATCCCTTTCGGAGTATTTGTCCTTTTCTCTCTTCTAATCTGACGGCCCAAAATTTCTTATCAAGAGCGATCCGAGGGCTAGGAGTGAAAGGCGCTGATCTTGTCATTTTCTTCTTTGATCCGAGGGCTCCGAGCTCATCCTTACAAGTAAGATCAACGGTGGAGATTAGGATGTACAGCGCTGTCCTGACGTACTCTGGCACATGTCGATGTCTGGCGATCTGGGCGTGCGGTTGAGATTTCACCTGCAACGCTTTAACTACCTCGGCTCTGATTATGACGATAATCGACAGGAGCTGCCTTATTCTCTTTGTTTTTCGACCTCCCCTCCTTTTCAGTCTTTTCAACGTGATCCTTTTCCGATCTCTCATACCGGGTTCCTCTCTTCCGATCTCTCCTGACACGCTCTCTTCCGATCTTTCATGCCAATCTCCCTTCTACCGATCTTTACCACACCAGTCTTCCTTTTTATCGGGTTCGGTCCAGTCAAAGCATTTATTTCCCTTAATTCTTGAGGCGTCCGCTTCGTTTTCTGCTTGCAATAAATGCTCAAATTTTCCTATGTATATTCCTTCAACCAGGAAGCCCTACCTCATTTGACTTTCTCCCCTATTCTCCTCATTTTCTTTGTTCTAGCTGCTCCGGCAACAATCCCGGACAAAATGACCGCTTTTAATCTTTCTCCGGTTATCCTCTTTGTTCCTTGCCTGAAAATTTACGATCCCGGTGATCAAAAAATCATGATGACCTTATCTGATGGCAGTGAGAGAACTGGACTAATTAACCGATCTGGATCGAGGAGTTCTTCCACTATAGTCACCGCTCTCTTTTTTCTTTCCTTCTTTTTTTAACAGTTTTTCATGTAGGTATTTATAGGAACCGGGTGCTCCCCATGGAGGGTCAGGATCTGTTTTGAGGGAGATGGAGGGTTAAGATTTTGAAGGACATGATCTAAGGGCTCGGGAATTAAAGAGAATCAGAATGGACGTGGGATCCCTTTCGGAGTATTTGTCCTTTTCTCTCTTCTAATCTGACGGCCCAAAATTTCTTATCAAGAGCGATCCGAGGGCTAGGAGTGAAAGGCGCTGATCTTGTCATTTTCTTCTTTGATCCGAGGGCTCCGAGCTCGTCCTTACAAGTAAGATCAACGGTGGAGATTAGGATGTACTGTGTGTCTGACGTACTCGGCACATGTCGATGTCTGGCGATTCTGGGGCGTGCGGTTGAGATTTCACCTGCAACGCTTTAACTACCTCGGCTCTGATTATGACGATAATCGACAGGAGCTGCCTTATTCTCTTTGTCTTTCGACCTCCCCTCCTTTTCAGTCTTTTCAACGTGATCCTTTTCCGATCTCTCATACCGGGTTCCTCTCTTCCGATCTCTCCTGACACGCTCTCTTCCGATCTTTCATGCCAATCTCCCTTCTACCGATCTTTACCACACCAGTCTTCCTTTTTATCGGGTTCGGTCCAGTCAAAGCATTTATTTCCCTTAATTCTTGAGGCGTCCGCTTCGTTTTCTGCTTGCAATAAATGCTCAAATTTTCCTATGTATATTCTTTCAACCAGGAAGCCCTACCTCATTTGACTTTCTCCCCTATTCTCCTCATTTTCTTTGTTCTAGCTGCTCCGGCAACAATCCCGGACAAAATGACCACTTTTAATCTTTCTCCGGTTATCCTCTTTGTTCCTTGCCTGAAAATTTACGATCCCGGTGATCAAAAAATCATGATGACCTTATCTGATGGCAGTGAGAGAACTGGACTAATTAACCGATCTGGATCGAGGACCTCGATCGTGCCCATCTCGAATCGTCCGCCCGATATAATCGGCGAACTGGTTTCAGGCGAGAAGACTGCTAATATTCCCCTCAACACCGGTGACTGCTCTTTGGCGTTCATCTGGCTCCTCTCCACACTGGGTGTTCCGACAGCGGCTCGGTTTTGAGCGGTAACTTTGATGACGACCTCTCTCATTCTCATGAGAGTCATAGTCCCTCCAGTCGGTCTCCTAGTCAAACACATCTTTTGACTCAGCCACGAGACTAGGCTTTGACATAGGCCTTTTAGATAGGAAGTTCCACCAGTCTCTAAAGATCGCCCTTATGATGTAATCAGACCTTTAATGTAATCCGATCTTTAGAGATCGCCCAAATGATGTAATTAGACCTTTAATGTAATCCGATCTCCAGAGATCGCCCAAGTGATGAAATCAGATCTTTTCGGAAATAAAATTTATTTTGACAACTGTCATTTTATTATTATTGCATTGATTATTTTCCGATCTCTGAAGTATTTATCCGATCCGACTCTTAATTTGAATGACACTTATCCGATCCGTAATTCAAAACACCTTAATCTGCCGCTCTATAGTTAATCGATCTCTTTATGGAATCTCCGGAATATTCGTGAGACGTGTCAGAACAGCTGGCGAGTCCCACTATCCGATGCACTACCTGGAACATCGTGAGCATTAAATGCTCGGACGAGTATAAATAGGGGTGGGGTTAGCCAGTTGCTCCTTTATGTCATTTTCAGTCTCTCGCGAACAACTTCCAAATTCTCTCGTTTTCTCAAGTTCCTCCGACACCGATCAAGCTCCGGTAAGGGTTTTGATCTTTCTTTTAGTTTAAATTCTCTGTTTCCTTTGAAAATGAGTGGTGTCGAGGGTCAGAGAGCAGTAAGCCCCCATTCCATTCAGTTCTCGTGGTCGTCCGATGAGGTAGAGGTGGTCAGACCAAGTGCGCGGCCTGAACTTCCTAGGGTTTCCGTTCCAGCTCGGGGACAACTAGCACCATCAAGGCATGTGCCTTCTTCGGGGAGGGAAAATCTTTCCATGGACGAGCTGCCATCAATCTTGCAAGAAACCGACCTGCAGTCGTTCAGCCAGGAGTACAACATCCGGCCTGATTCGTACGAACTCATCCGGTGTCATGGCGACCTTCGAGCAGATCACTTCTTTGAGAGGAACGATATGATCATGGTGTATGAAGAATAGTTAAAAGCCGGGCTGCGGTTCCCTCTTGACGACTTCTTTAAAGAAGTTTTAAAATATCACCAAGTGTGCATCGCCCAAGTTCACCCAAACTCGTGGCGGATCTTAGTAGCCTTCCGAGGCCTATGCCGAGCTAAGGGGCTCCAACCTACAGCTAAGGTGTTCACTGAACTGCACAGGCTAACTCATCGAAAGGACGACGAGTATTGGTTCTTCCAGGCGAAACCCGATTGTGGGCTTTTTACCGACCTGCCTTCCTCCTTGAAGAATTGGAAGAACCGCTTCTTCATCTTGAGGAGTAAAATTCCGAACGGTTTTGAGGGCTTCCCTCAGAGCTGGCTGCATTAGGGTCCCTTGCTTACGAAGCACATCGCCCTGAATAGGGAAGAGGGTGCAATGGTGATGGAGTTGAAGGAACAGGCGTCCAGAGAGAAGTTCTCTTGTTTGGATGCACGATGGCGAGCTACACCATTGGACTATGCAGCTGGTCACCGGTCAAGATCGCGGGCTTCAGCTCTCTGATCTCGGCATCGGTATTTTCCATATCTCAGATCTTTGGACCTTAGCGATCTCACTAAGCTCTTCTTTGTGCAGGTATGGCAAGCGGCGAAGACTCCAAGGAAAGCCGAAAGCGAAAGACGGAGATCTCCCGGAAGGTACGGGAGATGAAGCGGGCTGAGGAGATGCAGACACCTAGTCATGAGCCCGGGGAGATTCAGGGAGGCTCGTCTCAACCTTCTGGACCGCCGATCATAGAAGTGGTCCGGTCTCCTCCTTGTCAAGAAGAGCCACCTCCAGTCGCTTCGAGTGCAGAAGGGGGTCCTTCCCAGCCTGCCCCAAGGACTCTTTCCTGCGGTGCCCAAGTGCTGATCCACTCATTGGAGAAGAACCACACGGTTTCAGAGAACCCAGGTTTCGCTAAGGTCCTAGGGTCCTCTATCTGCCTTAGGGAAGATCGGGATAGGTTGTCCCTGGACAATCTGGATGACATCCTGACCCGATCTATGAGCCTGAACGTGGAGTGCTTGGTGAACCAGCACATTGTTCGGGTGAAGGCTCACCGCTTGGGTAAGGAAGTCGAGAAAATGGGTCATGAGGTGACTTCTCTCCGATCCCAACTGTCGTCCGCTCAGAACTACATATCACAAATTGAGGGGCGAATGAAGTTCTATGAGGATAAGCTGGCCGAACAGGCTCAAGTTCTGGCCGAGCTAGATCATGTTCTTGAAGAAGTGCAAGCGCTCCGGGCCGATGAAGCTGCTCAACTCATCCATCTTGCTGAGGAGCTCAAGGCGAAAGAAGAAGAAATTGTGACCGGAGTGGCCGGCGCTTATGTGAATGCTCACAGAGATCTCCTGGCCGAGCTCAAGAAGCGTTATCCCGAGGAGGACTTTTCCTGGATGGCCAACCTGGCTCCCGAGGACGAAGGTGAGGATAGCGAGGAGGAGGCTAAAGGTGAGAGAGAAAATGAACAACATGTAGATCAAGTTGGGGGTGATCCCCCAGCCGAATGACTTGTATAAATTTTGAAATGAAATGAAAGTTCCCCTTTTGTTCAATGATTGATTGTGATCGGAAAGTTTCTAAATTGCATAAGCACTTGATTGTTTGAACATATTAGAACGACAACTGAAAGTGATTATTAATCTAAGTATAAGAGATCGGAAAACGCAATATGGATGAGATCGATTCTGAAAGCAGGACTTAATTAAAATTAGAAATTTGGCTTTGAACACTTAAGATCGGGATCATCTTTAAACCGAGTCGAAACCTTTATCATTCTCAAATTTTTAAATGAGAGACCGGCAATAAGACTGGTGGTACAAAGGCCTAATATTGGTTCAATCTTTTTTGACAAGAAAGATCGGAAATATAATTAAATGATCAGGGGACTCGAGAATTGGTTTGAGAGATCGGTGAGGCTTTAAATGACCTGGAGACTTGGTATTAATTAAATTCCTTTTGAGGGGAGATCGGAAGTGTGGTCGGTTGGCAAAGGGGACTGTGTTGGGGATCGGCTTCAAAGTTTATTAATTTTGGGGGATCGGCCAAAATATGGTATCGACAGCAGGCATAAGAAAAATTGCGAAGCTAGAAAAAATGTGAAAATTACAGAAAAATGTAGAGAACCATATTAAATAATTACATTAGGATTCCGAAAGAAAATACTGAATTATTAGTAAATCGGATCAGACCGACGAGGGGCAAATTGGTCAATTCACCCCTAAAAGTGACTCACGACCTAACTGTCCAATAAAATCGGAGAAATGAAAATTTCGGAATATAGAATTAAATTAAAGAGCTATGGAAAAACTAAAGAAAAAGAAAAAGAAAAGAAAAGAAATTGAATTAATGACATCATCCAAATGACCTCACCCATGACATCACAAATGAATTTTATTTAATTAAAATTTGACTAAGTCAATTATAAGAGATAAAAACAAAGAAAATTAAAAAGAAAAACAAATTTTTTTGCCCTCATATTCAACCTTGCCGTCCACCTCTCCCCTCTCTTTCATTTTTTTTTTATTCCACCATTGTTACATATTTTCTGGCTTTTAAAGCTTGATTTTGTCTTCTAAACTCTAACCAAACTCCATAGAAAACCTCTAATTAACCCTAGATTGGAAGTTTTGAAGAAGAAAAGTGAAGAAATTTGAGAAGAATTTGAAGATTGGAAAGCTCAAGTAAAGGTAAGTTAATCAAATCTCTTCCTTTAGTTTAAGTGCTTGAAATTGAGTTTATGATGATGAATTTACATTAAGAAATTTGAAAGAATCATGTGGGTATGGAAGGCCACCAATTTCGGCTACTATAGAAGGGTTTAGAGTTTGATGGTTTGAATGAAATTAAGAGTATAATTAAGCTTAAATGAGTAGGTATAAATGATTGGTGTAGGTGAATTGACCTAAGTGAGGCCAATTGGAGATGAAAATAGACACATAATGACACATTTTTTATGTAAAAACCATGCCCAGAAAGTGACTCTAATTTAGTGAACAATTAGGTCAAACCCAGAATTGGCACACTATCACTGTACAAAAATGACCAAATGAATAGTATTTGTTCATTTGGCTATAACTTGGTGTAAGAAAGTCCAAATAACCTGAATTTTATATCGATGGAAAGCTGAGACATAGCACTACAATTTTAGTGAGGAACGCAAATCCAAATTTTGACTATAACCTATTTGAAAAGTGAGCTACAGTTAACACACCAAAACTTAATTAAAGCTAAGACAAGAAGGAATAACTTTGATAAAGGACATTTAGTCAAAATTCCACTATAGACAGACCAATGGAATAGTAGAAACTTGTGACCCAAAACTGAATTTTTTGGATTTTACTTCGGTAGTTTGAAAATTTAATTGGCAATTAATTCCAATAAAATTGACACCCAAAATATGGTATATGAGTGCAATTAGAATTAATAAACCTATTTAGTAGGAAAAAGTCAACGTTTTGACTTGAATAGTGCAATGAATAGTGACACAAAATTCAAAATTCAAATGATACTAATTTAAGCAAATTTAAGGCTACAACTAAGTAGGCATGAAATAAATTAATGGATTTATTATGAGATATGGTACTGAAACACTGTAAACTGTGTATTTCAGTTGAAAAATAGACTGGAAATGGATCTTCAAGGAAAAACTAAAATTTGGAGTAAACTAGTCAACAAAGAAGTTTGTGCACAATTAGTTTTATATTGTTAAAGTTTTGCTTATTTTATTTGGTTAAAGGATTTTAGTTTCTTTATGAATTATGTGTACCAATTATTGAATTTATTTCAATAATTATTAAAATGTGTTATGGTATAAATAAGTTTAATTGTGGGAAAATGATTAACTTATAATTTTATTCTCGATATGGATTGAATGAATTCAGTTTGGAAGTTGTGATTGAAATGGGATTTGCATGGAAAAATACAAATTTATATTTTGAATTGTGATGAGCATAAAAATTATTGGATATTAAAGTTGACTTTGAATTGAATTGTATTGTGATTTATACTCACAAAAAGGACAAATAAATTCATGATATTGTTTTATATCTCACTATAGATGCTTGATTAGGTTATTACCTGTCTCCCTCATTTGTTGAGGAAGCAATGGAGTTAGCTCTGTTTTGACTACCATGGTACGTGCATAGGCTTAGATTCTCCTCTTATTAGAAGTTGGGTCTAAGTTTTTCATTGGCCCTTTCGGAAGTTTCATTATTTTGGTATGTACTGTGCACAATGATTCGACCTCCCCGACCATAGAGAGTTAGACTCGCCCCAAAGATGGCCCTTACGGATTAATCTTGTATAATTAGTGAGATATAGAATGGGTTTTGAATAATAAGAATTGTGATTTCAAATGGGATTTATGTATAATTGATTTTATTGAAATTAAGATTTGTTTACATAAATTATTGGCATTATTTTAAATGTTCAGTTATGATTTGATAAATTGAAATTCTTGAGCAGAATCATTTTAACAAATGATTTATTTTATTGGCAACGAATATTTTGATTTTTTGAATTTTGATTGAATTTCAAGATTTCCAAATTCTTTGCTAAAATTTTGGCAATGTATTATATATTATGTTTTAAATTATAATTGTGCACTACTTAGTTCACTACTCAGCGATAACTTTGTATGCTGTCGCAAGTGAAGGTAAAGCTAAAGCAGCAGAGTGAGATTTCCTATAGTTGCGCCTTGAAGACACATTCGGATTAGCTCCGGGTATATCATGGGTATACCCTTGTACATTAGATTTTTATGTATTCATATAATAATATGTATGTACAAAAACTCATGTAAAATATTTTAGTATGTAATTAAATACAAATTATTATAATGTAAATTTGAGATTTTTATTTACCTGTATAGTTTTGTAATATTAATTTTATTATCTTAATGAATGAATCGTTTCCTCTTTGATGAGTTTGACTTAAAAATTGAATTGAGTTGCTTGTATTGATTTGAGAGATGAAATTGAGTTTATTGAAGTTGTGGTTGAGAAAACATATTGGAAGTGTTTTTCTTTTAGGTTTTGAAGAACTGTTTTCTCAAAATACAGCCGGCACTCTGTCGAAATTTTAAAAAAATTCATAACACCAGATTTTAATCAAGGATTTTATCTATGGACAAAATTTCAATTAATTGCTTTTAATAAATATTTAACATTCCCACCACTATAAAAATGATCGGAAATTGTTTTAAAATTCCTTATAGTATATTTAATGAGTTACCGATAGGCAAAATACGGTAATTTATTAGGTGTACTACGAGAGCATGTTATGCCTTACGAAGGGGTAAAGTGTGACATATTATATTATATTTTAAAGTTATTTCTCATATAAAAATTAACTTCATTTTTTATAAAAATTATATTTTAATATAAAAATAATTATATTTTATACATGCACTTTTTATTTTAATTATATTATAATTTTATATAATAATAAAATATTTAATAATATATTATTTTATTATATTGAAACCATATATTTAATATTCTGATTTTATTTTTATGCAAATGAACTTTTCTTAAAAAAATAAATTACAAATAATTATATTTTATTATTGATTATATTATAATTTTAAATAATATATTTTTTTATATATTATTTTCAAAACAATCATAAATAAAAATAAATCTATTTATAACATTATAAATTATATTATTAATATAAATATTTTTATAAATGAGTTAGTTAACGAGCTTATGAATGAGTTTTAAAACGAGCCTATTTACGAACTTATTAACAAGATGATTTACGAGTTTGTTTAATGAGCTAGTTTGCGAGCCTGTTTAATGAGCCAAATAATGAGCCTGTTCAACAAGCTAACTTACGAGCTTGTAAAGGAGTCGAGCTCGAATTCAAACTTGAGCCAAATACTGCTAAATTCGAGAAATAAACGAGTTTAAAATTTAAGTTCAAGCTCAATTTATTTAGAAAATGAGTCAAACTGAGCCAAATTTTTATCGAGCCAAGTCTCAAGTAGCTCACGAATGGCTTAATTCATTAACACGCCTAGACATCCATTTGAATTGCTCATGGCTCTTCTCGTCATCTTATTATTATTATTATTATTATTATTATTATTATTATTATTATATTGTATTTCTTGGGTAGCCATTGATGGTTCCTACTAGTGATTACCTATTAACCTGTCAACAACACCACGATAAAAGTTAAAGCTTAACAGTCAAATATGTAATAAGTGTCCTTTGCTTTAATGTCCTTTGCTTTGCTACTTTAGAGTGTCGGTAGCCAGTTTCTAACCGGTTGCCTATAATAGCCAGAGTCTCCATACCTATATAAGGAGACGTTTTATCTCATTGTAAGCAGACTTAAGTTTTCTCTGAAATAATATTCTGAATTTTTCTTCTATGGCTCTCTAAACTTTTCTCTTTCTCTCCGAAAACCTTTGAACGTGTATCATACTCTTATAATTAGAGATACGTATGCTCTACACTTGCCTTTATAGAGGATCTTGTGTATTTGATATCAAGATAAGCCGGGAGCCCTTATCATACATATAATGCACTCATGCTATGCCTCTTCCCTCTCCATAGGTACTCTCTAACTGTGCCCTTTTGTACATTATACGTATGATAATGGGACCGTCGTACCTAATATCATAACAAAGATATTTCTGATACACAGGATCCTCTATAGAGGCAAGTATAAAGCATATGTATCTCTGATTATAAGAGTATGATACTCGTTCAAAGGTTTTCGGAGAGAAAGAGAAAAGTTTAGAGAGCCATAGAAGGAAAATTCAGAATATTATTTCAGAGAAAACTTAAGTCTGCTTACAATGAGATAAAATGTCTCCTTATATAGGCATGGAGACTCTGGCTATTACAAGCAACCGGTTAGAAACTGGCTACGGACACTCTAAAGTAGTAAAGCAAAGGACATTAAAGCAAAGGACACTTATTACATATTTGACTATTAAGCTTTAACTTTTATCATGGTGTTGTTGACAGGTTAAGTGTGTCATAATCAGAATCGTCTGAGTCATCAATTCCAAAAAAGTCCTTTGGCCACTGTCAGTGTAAAGGTGATGGTGGGTCAGCACTCTCAATGGCTGCTTGTATTTCACTGTCCATTGGGTCTTGAGAATCTTGCCAGATAGGATGGGACTAGTCTATTTCAGCAGTGAGAGACCGGATGGGTCCAAGGGATGTATAATTCATATGAGGAAGTGTCAAAGGCTGGTAACCATTGATTTCACAGAGATGCTCTGCCAGTTGTTTCCTTAGTAGTCCCATAGCATCCTTTTCTGTGATAGGTCCTTCATAGGTCCTCCATTCACACTCAGTGTTTTGAGTCCAGAGAAGTCCATCGAGCCTTCTGGAGAAAGGCCTATGTATGATGAACATGGTTCTGATGTTGGGCTGAGTCCTGATGGGCCTGTCTTCAATCCCATGTGTGTCTATGAGACGTTTCAGACTATATTGCCATGCTGAGATGGGTTTGAACCATTCCAAAAATCAAAACAGGAGATTCCTATTTGTCCTATCCAGAGTATGTTGATACAGAGCCATGAGCGGGAATTCTATTCTCGTAGAGTACAGAGTAACCATGTACCAGAGGAGCCATAATTCTTCCAGAATGAGGTCTTTGTCAGGATGAATGCTGAAGCATGTGAAGAAGGGGTTGTCAGGGATAAAGATGGTTGAGGATGGGAGCAATCCCCTTAGGGTATTCTGGGCACTTAGATAATGGAACAGGTGGTCTTTTGCGAACTGAGCTATCTTTATGATAGGCTGGTTGGGTGAACATCCCAGAGAAAAACTGTCTGAGGTGGGAACAACGAAACTAGGAGTGTGTGGAGAAGATGATGAAGCCATGAGGATTATAGGGAGCGTAGAATAGGACCTTATGAGGTGAAGTTCCTTGGGTCTGGATAGTAGATCAGGAACTAAGTTATGCTTCCCTTTAATGTGTTGGATTGTAAATTTATACTTGGCGAATCAGTCCTTCAGCCTCAGTAATTGTGATTCAGAGAAAGACTTATTCTTGAAGTCTAGGACCTTAGGGAAGGATGAGCTGTCCATGACCACAGTAAAATGATGGACAATGAGGTGGAATTCGAATCTTTTTATCCTATTTTTATAGCTAATATTTCTTTGTACACCAAATGGTAGTGTTTCTGAGGCTCTGGGAATTCTCCACTAGCATGTCCGCATATATGCTTTTCTCCTTGTATTTCTTTGATAAGGACAGCACCCCAGTGGGTGTCGCTAGCATCAGTCTGAAGGATTCGATGTCTTATGCTGGGAATCTTTAGAGGTGGCGGACTCAAAGCCACTTCTTTTAGTGCCTTGACTGCATCTGTTTGTTCCTTCTTCCAAGGTGGTGCAGTCTTCCTAAGCATTTTTTATAGCTGGCTGGTGTGGGTTGCCACATGGGGAATAAACTTCCTGATGCAATTGATAATACCAAGGAACTGTTGTATTTGTTTTACTGATAAGTCCTTATCAAGAAAGTTCAATAGTTCTTCTGCAATGTGAGGTCCTGGTTGGTATTTTCCATCTTTGAATTTCATCCCAAGGAAGTCAATAACAGTTTAGGCCAAAGAGCTCTTCTTTTCTGACAATATTATCCCATAGGAATCTACTAAGTGTTGGAAAGTAGAGAGGAGTTCCTTATGGGCCGTAACATCTTTGGAGAAGAGAAGGATGTCATCTATATAGATGAGAGCACTATGGAGTATGAGCTCGAATATTTTTGTCATGGCCTTCTAGAAAATGGATGTGGTCGTTTTAAGGCTAAATGAGAGATCAGTCAATTGATATTGGGCCGTAGGAATGCAGAAAGTAGTTTTGGGCCTATCAAAGGGGTTAATACCCAATTGCCAAAATCCAGCTTTAAGATCAAATTTTGAGAAGACATAGGCCTCATGGAGTTGGGTGAACAGGACTTCAGGTTTAGGTAATGGGAACTTGTCATCCTGAAGGAAATGATTGAGAGGCTTGTAGTCAATGACAAGTCTTTTCTTTCTCCTTAGGAATTCAAATCTTTTCTCTACATAAAAGGCCTGGCAAGCCCACTGAGAAGATGTGGGTTTTATGAGACCTTGTTGGAGTAGCTGTCTGCACTCTTCCTGGGCTAGAGCCAAGTCTATAGGATTCATTCCTTGATGTGATGCTTTGGTCAGTTTTATATCCTCATTGAGCTTGAACGGAAGGTTGACAAAGAACTCTGAATTTTTCTACAAAGGGTGGTGATGATGAAAATGTGTATGAGAGTCAGCACAGCATCTTAGAAGAAGTTCTTTGTGCTCTTGAAATTTAGCTGAGGCATCAGTCAAAGAGTATAGCCTTGGGACAAAAGTGAATGGCTGAAAACTCTTTTGGTATTTTAATCCTGTTGGGAGTATCTTCAGATATTTCACTTGCTGGTATAAGTCAAAACCTATCAGCAAATCCTTGTCAGGAAGATCTGACCCAATGACCTTGGTCCAAAGGATACAGGTGGGGAAGAACTGAATCCCAATAGGTTACTTGATGATGAGGCTGGTCTTGAAAATATTCCCATCCGCTGCTTTGAAGTATTCTGTATGAGGGACCCAGTATTCTGAAGGCAAAATGGTTGTGTTCATCATACTTTTGTGAGCTCCGGTATGAAGGAAACTAATAACATTAATGGGCCGTTCATATTTGCTAGGAAGGATGTGAAGTGGGACTAAGGGAATTGGAATAGTATATGGGTTGTGAGTTTGGTGTGAGGATTGGATATGTTAGGCTAGGTAAGAAGTGTAATGGGCCTCAGTATCTGACTTTGATTCTTCTGAGGATAGAGAATGGTCTTGGTCCTAATCAGTATTTGCTCCGAGGGCAAAAATAGTTTCTTCATCTGGTTCACCTTGTTCAGAGAACAAGGATTCAACATCATCATGCTCCAGAGAGATGTGAGAAGCCTGTTGAATATGTTGCAAAAGCTTAACAGCTTTGTTAGGATTCTTGGGGCAACTTTTGGCATAGTGACCCCGATTGCCACAAATGTAGCATCGATCAGACTTCTTTGTACTCGTTCTTTTCTTTCGAAAATACTTGACTGGTTTCTTCCCCTTTTTTTGCTTAAAAGGGGGTTTGGATTGTGAAGAACCAGAATACTTTCTGTAATGTCCCTTTTTCTTGTGCTTGCACTCATAGTTCTTTTCCTTGCATTTGATAGCAAAGTGGGACTTTTGGCAAACATTCTTCAAGGCTTTACTATTATCAATGATATCCTTGAATAACTTCTGCTGCTCACACATCTTATCTAAACAAGCCAAAGTCATCTGGTGTATTTCTCCAATAGTGATGGCATTCATTGCTCTTCTGGTAGCAGTAATGCTTCTGTGGAGCTCTGGTTGTAGTGCTTCTAGGAGAGATGCAATGTATGTATGTGTGAGATTGACATCATTGTAACCATTCAGCAAATAGTAACGTTGAGCCATGCACTGATAATGTCTTTCAATATCTGTCCTTTTTGAAGAACAGCAGCGCATATCAAAATATTCTTGGCGTAACTGCTTGCTGTATAGAGAGGCATCTCCTAGGAATTCAGCAAAAATATCATTGACAGCTTGTATGGTGTTTAGATGACAAAACTAGGCTTTATGATATTCTCTGATCGAAGCAAACCAGTCTTGTAATGTACCAACAGTTCGAGATATAAATTCTCTAAGAACAGCATGAAAATCAGCACCATCTCGCAGCATCTGGACATCAAGCCAAGCTTTAAATTCTGCAAGACGATCTCTCTATTTTGATGGAGGAACATCGTCCAATGTGAACCATAGGCCTGAGCTAGGCCTAGATTGCTGTTGGGCTCCTGGAAATTAAAATCCAAGATTGGATCATCCTCTGGTATTTTGACATGTGGGTCTTGAGCTTGAGGAGGCCCAGTGGCAGGGCCTATAGTGCCGCTGGTAGAGTTTGTGGTTGGCGAAGGACCTGTCTGAGACGTGGTTGGTGGCAAATCAGCCATGAGTAATGTCATGACGTCCATTTGTCCATCTTCACTGTCATCACTGGATGAGTTATCTAAAGAGTTGTCTTCTGGCTCAGAAGGCACAGATATCATGTGCTGAGGAGGAGGATCAGGATACATCTTGTCCTTGCCTTTATTAATCTTTCTTTTTAGAGGATGAGATTCTTCTGAAGAATATGGGTTCTTGGTTCATATCTGGTAGGTGTTGGTGTCACACCCTACTCCTCCGTAAGATGTAACATGATCCTGTAGTACACCTAATGAATTACCGTACTTCGCCTACCGGTAACCCATTAAATATACTACAAGGGATTTTAAATTAATTTTCGTGAAATTTAAATCATCAATTAAAATCTGGTGTTATAAAAATTTTTCAAAATTTCGGCAGAGTGTCAGCTGTAATTTGAGAAAACAGTTCTTCAAAACCTGCAAAAAAACACACTCCCAATATGTTTTCTCAAATACAACTCCAATAACTTCATTTCAACTCACAATTCAAATCTCAATAATCAAATCAATTCATTTTCAAACCAATCTCATCATAAAAGAAACATTTTATTGATTACAAGACTCAATTTATATTACAAAACTATTCAGGTAAATGAAATCTCAAATTTACATTTACAATAATTTACATTTAATTACATACCAAAATATTTTACAAGAGTTTTTATATAACTGCTCAAATAATTTACATACATATTATTACATGCATACATCAAAACCTGTGTACATGAGTAAACCTGGAGTTGATCTGAATGTCTCTTCAAAGAAGATTACTCAATTGCTCTATGCTCTTTTCACCTGCGACAGCATACAAAGCTATCGCTGAGTGGTGAACTCAGTGGTGCACAACTATAATTTAAAACATAATACAATATACTTTAATAAAATTACAGTAAATAATTTGTAAATCTGGATACTGATCAAATTCTAAAACTCAAAATAATCATTGCCAATAAAATAAATCATTTGTATAAAATGACTTTGATCACAAAATTTAATTTATCAAATCATAACTAACCATTTAAGGTAATTCCAACAAAATCAATTATACATAAATCATAATTGAAATCACAATTATTTATCTCAAAACCATTCTTAATCTCAAAAGCTACTCTTTACCTCAAAAACTATTCTTTATCTCAAAAACCATTCTATATCTCACTAATTATGCAAGACTAATCCAAAATGGCCATATTCGGGGTGATTCTAACTCCCTATAGTCGGGGAGGTCGAATCATATTCTAACTCCCTATGGTCGGGGAGGTCGAATCATCATGCACAGTACACATCACAATAATGAATCTTCCGCAAGGGCCATAACATAAAACTTAGATCTAACCTCTAATAAGAGGAGAATCTAAGCCTGTGCACATACCATGGTAATCAAAACATAACTAACTCCATTGTCTTCTCAACAAATAAGAGAGACGGGTAATAACCTAGTCAAGCATCTATAGTGAAATATAAAACAATATCACAATCCTTTTAGTGAGCATAAATCACAATACAATTCGATTCAAAGTCAATTCCAATATCCAATAATTTTTATGCTCATCACAATTCAAATCATATATTTGCATTTTTCCATGCAAATTGCCCATCACAATTCAAAACATGTTCTATCACAATTTTCTAAAATATAATTTATTCAATCCACAACAATGCTTAATACTTATGGAAATATCATTTCACAAAGCTAGATTCATACATACTATAACAATTTCAATAATCATTGAATTAAATCCAATGCTTGTTAAACATAATACATAAGAAAAATATGTCATTTAATCATATGAAATATTCAGAACAAAATCAGTTAAAAACTAGTTGTGCGCAAACCTCTGATAACTGTCTCTTGGCTCTGACTCAGTGTTTCCTTCCCTTTCCTTGAGTCTTTGCTAACTGAGAAACACAATTTGAAGTATTTCAGTATTCATTTAAACCGTTTTTAACAATAAGGCTTAATACTTAATTTATTGAATTCTATTATTTCTTTTAGTCAACCTAAAATGTTGACCCTCGATGCACTCTAGGTGAATTAGGTTTTAATGTTACCAAAATATCACATTTTATGGCCTTTTAGTGTTGGTACATGTTACCCAATTCATTTTCATATATAGTGCATTTTATTGCAATTTGTCGGATTCCAATATACTAATTTGACCTAGCTGGATGACCTAGTTCCCTCAGTTTTTGGGTTTCGGTCTAAACTACAAACTTGTAGGTCTATATCTTATTGCACGCGGGGCAAAATTTCAAGTCATTCTGAGTTATGTAGACCAAGTTATGGTCAATTTACCAATGCTGGATAGAATGCATCAAAATGGTCACTTTAGGTCATTTTTAGGTCACTTTTGGTTCGGTCAGTTTTTGGACCTAAATTTGTGCAAGCTATTTGGCTTGGTTCTGGCCATTTCTAGGCTTTGGTGTCTTCATAAGAATTGTAGATATATGTCTAAATTATTCATGGTAAAAATTTCAGGTCAATTAGACTTGTTTTGAGCGAGTTATGGCCAAAACACTAACTCCTGCCCAAATAGTCAATTTTCAAGCTTTTAATGCACTAATCCGGATTTGATCATTTTTCAAGTCACCTTCGAAGCAGAATTTTGGTAAACTTCCTTCATGAAAGTTGGCACTTTTTGTGCCTAGTTTCACCTCCAATTGGTCTCATACCAATTAGAGTTACACACTTAAGGTTTCTATCCATAACATACACTGCCCTATACACACTCTTCATCACATACCAAAGGACACATTCAACACTTACCAAGTTATTTCCTTCATACCATTTCTGTTTTATACCATAACATAAACACATTTAGCAACTCATTTTTGGTCATTTTGGCAGCTTATAACGACACTCAATATGCACATTATAGTCCAGAATTTTCCAAGTCCAATTACAAACAATTAACCACATAACATAGCTCATTTACATGTCCATACTCAAACCTTTATACACATATACGTGCTGCCATAATAAGCACCATAATTCAACAATATAATTCCATAAACCAAATCATGAAACAACACATTTTGGTTCACACTTTAAGTTTTCCGAATTGTACATTTCCTTCCATTAGTTTCCAAGCTTCTAAAATCAAGTGTACTATCACATACATCTAGTATACATTATCTAATTTATTCCTACACACATAAATACTTACATCAATACTTTAATCTACCATTTACATGCAAAGATAAACTGCTCTCATTGAAGTTCCAAGGCTGCCAAAAATGAACCTCCCCCTTAACTCATCAAACTTCAAAAATCCTTCCACAATTCAACTACCCATAACATCCCTTCAAGGTTTAATGAAACAAGCATAAAAAATACATACTTACCACTTTTGAAATTCTTCAAAACCTCACAAAAACTTGATTTTCTTACTGTCTATCTACTGCCCAAGTTGTGTAGAACAACTTTAGTGAAGGAATCAAGTGGAATGGAGGTGGAGTTCATGGTTGCATGGAGCTTGTAAAAATGCGGCCATGGAGGTTTCTTTACTTGTTGGATTCGGTTGGTCTTGGCAAGGTTGAAGAAGATGAATTATTTCTACCCAAAAGATGTGTAGTGGTTCACTTAAGTGGAGTGAGTGGAGCACTAAGTAGAAATTTAATGTTTATTTATTTTAAGGTTTCCAAATTCCACATTTAACTCCTATCTTTTGCTATTTGAATTAGGTACCACCAATTTAATTTTTCATATTATTTTCCAAGTGTAACATCATTTATTTTTAATGGACATTTAGGTCAAAAGCCAACTCGGGGTATCAAATGACCATAATGCCCCTGTTCGGGTTGCATTCTCAATTTTTCAGTAGCACCGAGTTTTGTCATTTTTTCGATTTCTCATTTTTCTTTGTACTAATTAATTAATTTTTCTTTGATATTTCTAATGATATTTATACTTCAATAAGTCTTTAATTATGTCTTCAAAATATTTTTCAGGGTTCCCCGCAGTCCAGGGCTAGTCAATGGTCCATGCCGCAACTTCCCAGTGTGGTCACCCATCGCTAGAGTTCTCGGCTCATTTAACTTGGTTACATTTCATTGTTATTATTTTTCTTTTGTTTTTCTTGTATTTTCTTTTCTTGTACTTCATTATTTTATGTCTCCTCATCCATATCTAAGTGTAGTTCTAGGCATCCTAGCTGTCCGGACAACACTGATCACCAGAATAGTAGAACGCACTACCGAACATAGGGGTGTTACAGTTGGAGTTGGTTTGAACAAGGGAGATGGGTTGTATGTGGTCGAAGGTGGTTCATAGGAATAGTTGAAAGGACCGAAAGGAGAGTAAGCAAGCTCAAGAGTGGGAAGGAAAGGGTTATGAGACATTTGAGTGGAAAATGGGCTGTAAGAAACAGGAGCCTCTGTTGGTTTGTGTAGGTCTGCTTCAACTTGGGCTAACTATTTTCTTAACCTTCTGATTTCTAATTCCTTCTGGTTGAACTCTGCGCCAAATCTCCGTTGTTGGATTGAGGATCTTAAATCCTTGTCAAGCTGGATAATCTTCCTTTGCAAATCTTTATACATGTTCTGAGCGAATTTAGTGAAAGAGTCGACTTTTTTATCAATATGCCAAGTCCTTGTGAGGACTTGATCAATCTTGGAGTCAATGCGTTGCAATGTCTTGTTTTGGATAGCTACATTCTTTGTCTGCCAATTCACAACTTCTTCAGCTTGAGTGATCGGGGTTATCTAACCTTTACTATCAACTTTAGTTGAATAAATGAAAGGTCTGGTAGAGATTTTAGTCTACTGGTCTATCTGTTGAGTCAGTGGAGAAAAATCTGCTTCATAAGAGGCAGGGGAGAACATCATACAGGGTTGCACCAAGGGTAGTGCAAGGGGAAGAGAAAACACTAGTTTAGGGGGAGGTTGTCTCCTTTCTTCTTTTTTGATGATCTCGAGGGCAAGTTCATTAATGGAAAAAGGTTTCTTCTATTTGGTTTCTTCATGGATGTCAATCCATGGGCTATTATCTGGATAATCTCTTCTGAGAACTTATTGAGGTTTGCAAGAGGCTTTCTTTGTCTTCTTGGTAAGCTTCCTCTAGTTTTTATCAGATAAAGGATGGTCATATTTATTTTTCCAGTAGTTATCATAACAGTCACAATCTTCATCACACATTCCAAATCCCAGGAGATCCCAGGGGCAGTGACCATCTATCTTTTGAGGATAGATATAGTGATTATGCTTGTATTATGCTTGTATAGGGAGAAAACTTTCAATCTTTGATACTTCACTCAACTACTATTTCTCTGTTTTCTGCCATCTTCTTCTATCAATTGGTATATCGGCTGGAAACCAGTAACTGCTTGAGCCCTTCCTAGAAGGTAGAGCGAACTCTAGCCACAACGCCACGTACCTACCATGGCTTGTGAAACACCTAACCCTGTTACTGAAACTCTTCTTCAGTCCCCTTCTCCATCTGAAATTGTCAATCTCACTTCATCTCTCTCATTCTCTTCGCCCTTAAAAAGAACTCTGTCTTCCCGAATTGATAATCTCATAGAAATAGCCACCCTGCCTAAAGATGCCTAGGTTGGAGAATCTCTCTTACCTCTTCTCAGCCCTTATAATATTTACAGACGATCTGGATCTCTGACCAGATCTATCAAATCTTTTTTTTCTTTCAGAAGGTCCCTATCAAAAGAATATGTTTAGGCTTCCAGAATGGATCAATGCTCTTTGCAGAGTTCATCAGCTGAACAATATGTGACCTTAGAGATACCACCTTAGTTAATTCCAAGATGGAGACAGGAGTGATAAAGATTGTGACTGTTGCGATAACTACTGGAAAAATGAATATGACCATCATTTGTCTGATAAAAACTGGAGAAAGCTTACCAAAAAGACAAAGAAAGGCTTTTGCAAACCTCAACAAGTTCTCAGAAGAGATTATCCGAATAATAGCCCATGGATTGGAATCCATGAAGAAACCAAATAGAAGAAACCTCTTCCCATTTATAAACTTGCCCTCGAGATCATCAGAAAAGAAGAAAGGAGACAACCTCCTCCTAAATTAGTGTTTTCTCTTCCCCCTGCACTACCCTTGGTGCAACCCTGTATGATGTTCTCCCCTGCCTCTTATGAAGCAGATTTTCCTCCACTGACTCAACAGACAGACTAGCAGACTAAAATCTCTACCAGACCTTTCATTCATTCAACTAAAGTTGATAGTGAAGGTTAGATAACCTCGATCACTCAAGCTAAAGAAGTTCTGAATTGGCAAACAAAGAATGTAGCTGTCCAAAACAAGACATTGCAACGCATTGACTCCAAGATTGATCAAGTCCTCACAAGGACTCAGCATATTGATAAAAAAAGTCGACTCTTTCACTACATTCACTCAGAACATGTATAAAGATTTGCAAGGGAAGATTATTCAACTTGACAAGGATTTAAGATCCTCAATCCAACAACAGAGATTTGGCACGGAGTTCAACCAGAAGGAATTATAAATCAGAAGGTTAAGAAAACAGTTAGCCTAAGTTGAAGCAGACCTACACAAACCAACAGAGGCTCCTGTTTCTTACAGTCCATTTTCCACTCAAATGTCTCATAACCCTTTCCTTGCAACTCCTGAGCCTGCTTACTCTCCTTTCGGTCCTTTCAACTATTCCTATGAACCACCTCCGACCACATACAATCCATCCCTCTTATTCAGAGCAACTCCAATACCTACCAGATATGAACCAAGAAGCCCATCTTCTTTGGAAGAATCTCATCCTCCAAAAAGAAAGATTGATAAAGGCAAGGACAAGATGTATCCTGATCCTCCTCCTCTCATCCTCTTTGGAAGAATCTCATCCTCCAAAAAGAAAGATTGATAAAGGCAAGGACAAGATGTATCCTGATCCTCCTCCTCAGCACATGGGATCTGTGCCTTCTGAGCCAGAAGACAACTCTTCAGATGACTCATCTAGTAATGACAGTGAAGATGGACAAATGGACATCACGACGTTACTCATGGCTGATCCGCCACCAACCGCATCTCAGACAGGTCCTTCGCCAACCACAGACTCTACCAGCGGCACTATAGGCCCTACCACTGGGCCTCTTCAAGCCCAAGACCCACATGTCAAAATACCAGAGGATGATCCAATCTTGGATTTTAATTTCCAAGGAGCCCAACAAAAATCCAAGTCCAGCTCAGACCCATAGTTCACATTGGACGATCTTCCTCCATCAAAATGGAGAGATCGTCTTACAGAATTTAAAGCTTGGCTTGACATCCAGATGCTTCGAGATGGTGCTGATTCTCATGCTATTCTTAGAGAATTTATATCTCGAACTATTAGTACATTACAAGACTGGTTTGCTTCAATTGGAGAATATCATAAAGCCCAGTTTTGTCATCTAAACACCATACAAGCTGTCAATGTTATTTTTGCTGAATTCCTAGGAGATGCCTCTCTATACAGCAAGCAGTTACGCCAAGAATATTTTGATATGCGCTGCTATTCTTTAAAAAGGACAGATATTAGAAGAAATTATCAACAATGGCTCAGCGTTACTATTTGCTGAATGATTACAATGATGTCAATCTCAGGTATACATACATTGCATCTCTCCCAGAAGCAATGCAACCAGAGCTCCATAGAAGCATTGCTGCTACTAGAAGAGCAATGAATGCCATCACTATTGGAGAAATACACCATATGACTCTTGCTTGTTTAGATAAGATGTATGAGCAGCAGAAATTATTCAAGGATATCATTGATAACAGTAAAGCCTTGAAGAATGTTTGCCAAAAGTCCCACCTTTCTATCAAATGTAAGGAAAAGAACTGTGATTGCAGGCATAAGAAGAAGGGATATTATAGAAAGTATTTTGTTCTTCACAATCCAAACCCCCTTTTAAGCAAAAAAAGGGGAAGAAACCAGTCAAGTATTTTCGAAAAAAAAGAACGGGTACAAAGAAGTCTGATCGATGCTACATTTGTGGCAATCGGGGTCACTATGCCAAAAGTTGCCCTAAGAATCCTAACAAAGCTGTTAAGCTTTTGCAACATATTCAACAGGCTTCTCACATCTCTCTGGAGCATGATGATGTTGAATCCTTGTTCTCTAAACAAGGTGAACCAGATAAAGAAACTATTTTTTCCCTCGGAGCAAATACTGATTGGGGCCAAGACCATTCTCTATCCTCAGAAGAATCAGAGTCAGATACTGAGGCCCATTACCCTTCTTACCTAGCCCAACATATTCAATCCTCACACCAAACTCACAACCAAGACACTATTCCAATTCCCTTAGTCCCACTTCACATCCTTCCTAGCAAATATGAACAGCCCTTTAATGTTATTAGTTTCCTTGATACCAGAGCTCACAAAAGCATGATGAATCCAGCCATTTTGCTTTCAGAATAATGGGTCCCTCATACAGAATACTTCAAAGCAGCCGATGGGAATATTTTCAAGACCAGCCTCATCACCAAGCAACCCATTGGGATTCAGTTCTTCCCCACCTGTATCCTTTGGACCAAGGTCATTAGGTCAGATCTTCCTAACAAGGATTTGTTGATAGGTTTTGACTTATACCAGCAAGCAAAATATCTGAAGATACTCCCAACAGGATTAAAATACAAAAAGAGTTTTCAGCCATTCACTTCTGTCTCAAGGCTATACTCTTTGACTAATGCCTTAACTGAATTTCAAGAGCACAAAGAACTTCTTCTAAGATACTGTGCTGACTCTCATGCACATTTTCATCATCACAACCCTTTGTGGAAAAATTCAGAGTTCTTTGTCAACCTTCCGTTCAAGCTCAATAAGGATATAAACTCGACCAAAGCATCACTTCTGGGAATGAATCCTACAGACTTAGCTCTAGCCCAGGAAGAGTGCAGACAGCTACTCTAACAAGGTCTCATAGAACCCACATCTTCTCAATGGGCTTGCCAGGCCTTTTATGTAGAGAAAGATTTGAATGCCTAAGGGGAAAGAAGAGACTTATCATTGACTACAAGCCTCTAAATCATTTCCTTCAGGATGACAAGTTCCCATTACCTAAACCTGAAGCCCTGTTCACCCAACTCCATGAGGACCATGGCTTCTCAAAATTTGATCTTAAAGCCGGATTTTGGCAATCCGCTTTCTGCATTCCTACGGCCCAATATCAATGGACTGATCTCTCATTTGACCTTAAAACGGCCCCATCTATTTTCCAGAAGGCCATGATAAAAATATTCGAGCCCATACTCCACAGTGCTCTCATCTATATAGATGACATCCTTCTATTCTCCAAAAATGTTACGGCCCATAAGGAACTCCTCTCTGCTTTCCAACACTTAGTAGATTCCTATGGGATAATATTGTCAGAAAAGAAGAGCTCTTTGGCCCAGACCGATATTGACTTCCTTGGGATGAAATTCAAAGATGGAAAATACCAACCAGGACCTCACATTGCAAAAGAACTATTGAAGTTTCCTGATAAGGACTTATCAGTAAAATAAATACAATAGTTACTTCGTATTATCAATTACATCAGGAAGTTTATTCCCCATGTGGCAACCCACACCAGCTAGCTGTAAAAAATGCTTAAGAAGACTGCACCGCCTTGGAAAAAGGAACAAACAGATGCAGTCAAGGTACTAAAAGAAGTGGCTTTGAGTCCGCCACCTCTAAAGAATCCCAGCATATGACATCGGATCTTTCAGACTGAGGCTACCGACACCCACTGGGGTGCTGTCCTCATCGAAGAAATACAAGGAGAAAAGCATATCTGCGGACATGCTAGTGGAGAATTCTTAGAGCCTCAGAAACACTACCATTCGGTGTACAAAGAAATATTATCTGTCAAAAATGGGATAAAAAGATTCGAATTCCACCTCATTGGCCATCATTTTATTGTGGTCATTGACAGCTCATCCTTTCTGAAATTCCTAGACTTCAAAAATAAGTCTCTCCCTGAACCGTAATTACTGAGGCTGAAGGACTGGTTTGCTAAGTATAGATTTACAGTCCAACACATTAAAGGGATGCATAACTTAGTTTCTGATCTACTATCCAAACCCAAGGAACTTCACCTCATAAGGTCTTGTTCTACGCTCCCTCTAATCCTCATGACTTCATCATCTTCTCCACACACTCCTAGTTTCCTTATTCCCACCTCATACAGTTTTCCTCCAGGATGTTCACCCAACCAGCCTATCACAAAGATAGCTCAGTTCGCAAAAGACCACCTGTTCCATTATCCAAGTGCCAGGAATACCCTAAGGGGATTGCTCCCATCCTCATCCATCTTTATCCCTGACAATCCCTGACAACCCCTTCCTCACATGCTTCAGCATTCATCCTGACAAAGACCTCATCCTGGAAGAATTATGGCTCCTCTGGTGCATGGTTACTCTGTACTCTACGGGAATAGAATTCCCGCTCATGGCCCTACATCAATATACTCTGGATAGGACAAATAAGACTCTCCTGTTTCGATTTTTGGAATGGTTCAAACCCATCTCAGCATGACAATACAGTCTGAAACGTCTCATAGACACACATGGGATTGAAGACAGGCCCATCAGGACTCAGCCCAACATCAGAACCATGTTCATCATACATAGGCCTTTCTCCAGAAGGCCCAATGGACTTCTCTGGACTCAAAACACTGAGTATGAATGGAGGACCTATGAAGGATCTATCATAGAAAAGGATGCTATGGGACCACGAAGGAAACAACTGGCAGAGCGTCTCTGTGAAATCAATAGTTACCAGCCTCTGACACTTCCTCACATGAATTATATGTCCCTTGGACCCATCCGGTCTCTCACTGATGAAATAGACTAGTCCATCTGGCAAGATTCTCAAGACCCAATGGACAGTGAAATACAAGCAGTCATTGAGAGTGCTGACCCACCATCACCTGTACACTGACAGTGGCCAAAAGACTTTTTTGGAATTGATGACTCAGACAATTCTAATTATGATACACTTAACCTGTCAACAACACCATGATAAAAGTTAAAGCTTGATAGTCAAATATGTAATAAGTGTCCTTTGCTTTACTACTTTAGAGAGTCGGTAGGCAGTTTCTAATCGGTTGCCCGTAATAGCTAGAGTCTCCATGCCTATATAAGGAGACATTTTATCTCATTGTAGGCAGACTTAAGTTTTCTCTAAAATAATATTCTGAATTTTCCTTCTATAGCTCTCTAGACTTTTCTCTTTCTCTTCGAAAACCTTTGAACGTGTATCATACTCTTATAATCAGAGATATGTGTACTCTACACTTGCCTCTATGGAGGATCCTGTGTATCAGAAATACCTTTGTTATGATATTAGGTGCAACCGTCCCGTTATCATACGTATAATGTACAAAAGGGCACAGCCAGAGAGTACCTATAGAAAGGGAAGAGGCATAGCTTGAGTGCATTATATGTATGGTAAGGGCTCCCGGCTTATCTTGGTATCAAGTGTTGGAAAGCAGAGAGGAGTTCCTTATGGGCCGTAACATCTTTGGAGAAGAGAAGGATGCCATCTATATAGATGAGAGCACTGTGGAGTATGGGCTTGAATATTTTTATCATGGCCTTCTGGAAAATGGATGGGGCCGTTTTAAGGCCAAATGGGAGAATAGTCCATTGATATTGGGCCATAGGAATGCAGAAATCGGTTGACTCTCCTGTTTCGATTCCTGGACCTGGAATGGTTCAAACCCATCCCAGCATGGCAATACTGTCTGAAACATCTCATAGACACACATGGGATTGAAGACAGGCCCATCAGGACTCAGCCCAACATCAAAACCATGTTCATCATACATAGGCCTTTCTCCAGAAGGCCCGATAGACTTCTCTGGACTTAAAACACTGAGTATGAATGGAGGGTCTATGAAGGATCTATCACAGAAAAAGGATGCTATGGGACCACTAAGGAAACAACTGGCAGAACATCTCTGTGAAATCAATGGTTACCAGCCTCTGACACTTCCTCACATGAATTGTATGTCCCTTAGACCCATCCGGTCTCTCACTAATGAAATAGACTGGTCCCATCCTATTTGGCAAGGGGCCTAGGCCAAGGGGGACCTAGATACCGCAAGGGGCTAGAATTCCCGTCTCCTGACAATGAGGTATCAGAGCAAGGCCCCAGACGATCTGAATCATGCCAAGCGCCCCAACGGGATCAGGGTAGGCAGGGTGCCAATGGCGATAAGGGTGTTGCTGGAATCGAGTGGGGGAGAATGTCAAGCCTCAATGGGACAAAGGTAGACAAGGGTTTCTCAATCCCACATCGGATAAGAAAGGGGTCGATCCGAGGGATAAGTGCGGCCTGTCATGCAGCTTGTATGCATCTGGCGAGTAACATGATGAATCTTGGCAAGGCATTTTAGAGGACATCTGCGAGCGAAAGTGGGTGAGTGCAAGGCCGTCACAAGCTGTCTCTTGCCCTATGGAGCTAACCAGTGTGAATCTATATAGATACATACCAGAAACCTCAAAGATGCTTAATATTTGGGTTTATGCGAGCTTGCCAGATAGGAAGAGGCTGACTTTAGGGCCCTGGCCAAGGGAGACCTAGGTGTCGCACGAGGCTAGAACTCTCGTCCTGTGACAATGTGGTATCAGAGCAAGGCCTCAGACGATCCAAATCATTCCAAGCGCCCCAACGGGACCGGGGTAAGCAGGGTGCCGATGGCGATAAGGGTGTTGCTGGAATTGAATGGGGGAGAATATCAGGCCTTAATGGGACAGAGGTAGACAAGGGTTTCTCAATCCCACATCGGACAAGAAAGGGGTCGATCCTAGGAATAAGTGCGGTCTGTCATGCAGCTTATATGCGTCTGGCGAGTAACATGATGAATCTTGGCAAGGCATTTTGGAGGATGTCTGTGTGCAGAAGTGGGCGAGTGCATTGGCAAACTGGTGGCCAACATGCTGCTGCTCAAGTGTTTGTGTCGGGTGAGCGCAACAAATGTGTATAGGCTCCTACGTGTGAGGGAGTGTGACAAGTTGCACAAGGAAGCCACGTGAATGCATGCAAATGAGGGCGTTTGCGGGATTGGGTGGGGGAGAATGTAACAGTTCGGAAGTTCGCCACTCCTATTCTTGGCAGTTGGCAAGGCCGTCACAAGCTGTCTCTTACCCTATGGAGCTAACCAGTGTGAATCTATACAGGTACGTGCCAGAAACCTCAAAGATGCTTAATAGTTGGGCTTATGCGAGCTTGCCAGATAGGGAGAGGCTGACCTAGGGGCCCTGGCCAAGGGGGACCTAGGTGCCGCACGAGGCTAGAACTCCCGTCCAGTAACAATGTGGTATCAGAGCAAGGCCTCAAACGATCCGAATCACGCCAAGCGCCCCAAAGGGATCGGGGTAGGCAGGGTGCCGATGGCGACAAGGGCGTTGCTGGAATCAGGTGGGAGAGAATTTCAGGCCTCAATGGGACAGAGGTAGACAAGGGTTTCTCAATCCCACATCGGATAAGAAAGGGGTCGATCTGAGGGATAAGTGCGGCCTGTCATGCAGCTTGTATGCGTCTGGCGAGTAACATGATGAATCTTGGCAAGGCATTTTCGAAGACGTCTGCGTGCAGAAGTGGGTGAGTGTAGTGGCAAACTGGTGGCCAACATGCTGCTCAAGTGTTTGCGTTGGGCAAGCACAATAAATGGCATGTGGACTCCTAAGTGCGAGGGAGTGTGACCAAGTTACGTAGGGAAGTGACGTGAATGCACGCAAATGAGGGCATTTAAGGGATTGGGTGGGGGAGAATGTAACGGTTCGAAAGTTTTCCACTCCTATTCTTGGCAGTTGGCTCGGCCATCACAAGTTGTCTCTTACCCTATGGAGCTAACCAGTGTGAATTTGTATAGGTACGTGCTAGAAATGTCACGACCCAACCTATGGGCCAGACTGGCACTAGGACCTGGGCTAGCCTAAAGCCTCCGAGGCTCGTAGTAAGCCTAACTATTCACTAACCCAACTCTAAGGCCCATTTGGGCCCAATTTCAAGAAATTAACCAGACAGAGTCCGACCATAAAATGGACCTTCCAACGGGGAGTTTTTGACTCACCCGACCTGTAAACACAATAAATAATCAATTGGGGAGCTCAGCTCACCCTTCACATACTCGTATCAACATAAAAATAAATGGGAGCTCAGCTCCCTCATCCAGTCCATCAAACATGCATGTGACAACAATTTTACAGGTCCAAAATAACAATTTATATTACAGACCCAAATCAATTAAATATTTCTAACACATGCGAAAATTCTAGAAGTTTATAAAATTACACAAACATGAATAAACAACCTGCGAGGGAGAAAAGCAGGTTAACCTCAAAAATATCTTCCTATGGCCTGGAAAAATATTGAACAGGAGTGAGCGTTCGACTCAGAGAGTAAAATATCAATTTTAACCATAATCTCTATAACTATCTAAGCTAATGCACCCTGTAGAGTGAAATACAACATCAGCAATAATTTCACATCATAACAGCAAAAATGTAATTTGGAGCACTCACACACCCAGTAATATCAATCATAATATATGAGAGTTGATCCCCTATATAGCTCTCTTAAATCCAACCTGTGCCAGCGAAGAACTCAAGCCGGACTTTCGCTTAATAAACCAAATCGGGGTCCTAGCGAAGAACTCAAGCCGTGTCTACCCCGAAGGACCGGGTCCCAGCGAAGATCTTAAGCCGTGTCTACCCGTCCTATCCATAGTCAACACCACATCACACGCACGCCAACGCACGCACACTGCTCCAAATTACCACAACAACATCCATGGCACTTTAACAGTTATGAATGCAACATAAAACGTGCCTAGAGTTTAACTACATAGATACATACATATAAGTGATGCATGGGTATGCTTGAACATATAATAATAGTGAAATTATAATTAAAATTAATATTTTACTCACAGACTTGACGGCAATCACTGTGGCAGCTGGGCGGAGGAAGAAGGCTGTCTCGGCTCACCTGACAATTTTATTACAATCATTTAATAAATTTGACTCAATACAAACTAAGAAAATACCAAATACGTCCTAAGTCGTGCAGAAAATCCGGCAGAGTCTCTCCTATACCTAGGACCTACCCGACCTGCAAAAGGGCTCAAAATACACTTCTATATTCACAATCCATATATCCATAGCTCAATCACATCACACAGCCCCTCCTGGGCCCAACCAAACAGTCATCCATCACAATATGTAAAATTTCAATTTAGTCCTTATAATTGACTCTTTTTGTAAAAACTACCCAAATGAACTCTAAAAATTCTAAAACTTTGCCCCACAGTCCTTAGCAATATTACTAGGCTATTGCAAAAAGAATCATAATTTTTTGAGCTATCACGAATATTTTACGGATTTTTAATCTCATTTAAGCACTAGAAAATTACGAAAAAGTAAGGTTCGGGTTTACCTATGCCGATTCTGACTTCGGGGACGCGCTCGGGACGTCTGACAATGGTGGGGTAGCCAAAACCTCGTTCTAATTCGGAGACTTTTCCAGTAGTCGATCTGTCTGACCGAAAATTCACATACCTAGACAACTGTTGAATTTCCGCGAATTGAAGATACCTACAGGAAGCCCATAACACGGGGGTTAGTACATAAATTTTACGGAATTTTCTAAGCTCAATTAATGCTCGGAAAAACACTACGAAGTTTCGCAGAACCCACCGAAAAACGGTGTCAAAAAAATTTGAAATTTATATCGCCGCGAAGCTCTCGACGAGTGGAGCGCTCTGGTACTCTCGGTTTTCTCGTGGGGTTCACGGTTTGCGAGAAATCTAGCCCAAAAGTTAAAATGGGCTAAAACTTCCCAGGCAAAAATTGGACAAATCGCTTGATGGATTTCGGTGTTCTTGGTGTCTATAGAAAGCACTGGCAAACTGGTGGCCAACATGCTGCTTAAGTGTTTGCATTGGGAGAGCACAACAAATGGTGTGTGGACTCCTAAGTGAGAGGGAGTGTGACCAAGTTGCGTAGGGAAGCGACGTGAATGCACGCAAACGAGGGCGTTTGCAGGGTTGGGTGGGGGAGAATATAACGGTTCAGAAGTTCCCCACTCCTATTCTTGGCAGTTGGCAAGGCCGTCACAAGCTGTCTCTTGCCCTATGGAGCTAACCAGTGTGAATCTGTATAGGTACGTACCAGAAACCTCAAATATGCTTAATATTTGGGCTTATGCGAGCTTACCAGATAGGGAGAGGCTGACCTAGAGGCCCTGGCCAAGGGGGACCTAGGTGCTGCACGAGGATAGAACTCCCGTCCCATGACAATGTGGTATCAGAGCAAGGCCCCAGACGATCCGAATCACGCCAAGCGCCCCAACGAGATCGGGGTAGGCAGGGTGCCGATTGTGAAAAGGGTGTTGCTGGAATCGGGTGGGGGAGAATGTCAGGCCTCAATGGGACAGAGGTAGACAAGGATTTCTCAATCCCACATCGGATAAGAAAGAGGTCGATCCGAGGGATAAGTGCGGCCTATCATGCAGCTTGTATGCGTCTGGCAAGTAACATGATGAATCTTGGCAAGGCATTTTGGAGGACGTCTGCGTGCGAAAGTGGGTGAGTGCACTGGCAAACTAGTGGCCAACATGCTGCTCAAGTGTTTGCGTTGGGCGAGCTGTAACGGTTCGGAAGTTCCCCACTCTTATTCTTGGCAGTTGGCAAGGCCGTCACAAGTTGTCTCTTACCCTATGGAGCTTTTATATATATATATATATATTTTAAATAAATGGAATTAAAAAGGGTTATGGGAAAATTATTAAAAAAATGCAAAATAAAATATCAATATATATATATAGTTCCCCACTCTTATTCTTGGCAGTTGGCAAGGCCGTCACAAGTTGTCTCTTACCCTATGGAGCTTTTATATATATATATATATATATATATATATATATATATATATATATATATATATATATATATTTATATTTCACAAAATAAACGAAACTCCATGTAAAAAAATAAATTTTACTCGGTTTACTGAATGCGTGACTAATAATTTTCCATTATACCAAACAGCATTATTAGCTACTCATGCTTATCCATACTCATACATGTAAATGCAATCACATAGAAATAAATAAATAAACAAATAATTTTCAAACTTCATGCCTATGTTCCTTGTAGCCTTTTATTGAAAGGCAATTCAAGTGATGTGTACCACTTTGATATTAAATTATAAATTTATATTAATTACTAATTTCTTTCCTTAGTTATTAGCCATTTCTTTTCAATCCTTCCCATCAACCCTAATCACATGACACAAGCACACAAGTCTTAAAATTTTGGGCATAGTAGCAAAATAGAAATATGGATTTTTTTTTTCAATTGTATTGTGGAAACGAACATTTAGAAATAAATATAAATATTATTCTTAGTATATTTATATTTTTTTAACTAGTCATTATTTTATTTGTTAGTTATATATAGATAATAATAATAATAATAATAATAATAATAATAATAATAATAATAATTTTCAAACTCTGTATTTTTTTTTGTTTTAATATTTGCAGGATAAAAAAATAAATTGTAAAATGAAATTTGAATAAACTCAATTAGTGTATATAATAATAATAATAATAATAATGCTGGCAATTGTCATACTGAAAATGATTCATCTGAATTATTAGTTCACAACTCATAAGGGGCCCTCTTCATCAATCCACCAAATATTTTCAATCAAAGCCAAGAAATCCCAGACAATATCATTACCAAAATTTTCCACAATTGATAATGACCTTAATTTTTCTAATTTACATTATTTTATTTGAAATTTATTTTGTTTATAAATGGGTCTTACTTATAATTATTTACAAATAATTTATAATATTTTTTAATATATTTAAAAAATAATTGTAAAGCTTAACATGATATACTTAAAGGAGATTATTACTTAAACCTAATTTATCATGACCCAATATATAAATACGTAAAATTTATATGTAAAATTTATATATTGAATAAAGATATATTTTATATCTTAAATTTATAATAGATTAGATATAAAAAAAAAATCAATTTTCATGATACTTTTAGTCCATGCAGGACAAATTAAACTAATTATATTTATTTTATGCAAATGAAATTTTCTCTTTTTCATTAACAATTTTTTATGAATTTTTTTTATTTAAATTTAGTTTATAGGCCAAAAATATAACATACATGGTGAATACACTTATTAAATATATGAATTTTATGTATTTATATCTTCAATTTATGACGAATCGAATTTAATAAAATATTTTCTTAAATAAAATTTTTTTACCTATGCAAAACACAAATATGTAATATGTTATATCATATCTTAAATCCACAATATAATATATTGAGTCTAAGAAAAAATTTGCTCATGCACTTTTTAAATTTTAACAACTAATACTATTTATTTTAATAACTTTTAATATAATTAATCTTATAAATTGTATAAGTAAAATTCTCAACTACTACAGAAAAAAAAAGTCATTATTTTCCTAAAAAAATGAGTTCATAGACTGTGTAATAGAGAGTGAGAGGGATTGCTTTGATTATAATCAAATGAATCCAGCATCACGAAGCCCAGATTCCAAGGGCAGATCTTGGAAATGGAATATCAAATTGTGGGTGGTCATATTGCTGTTGTGTAAATCCCTTTAAAAAAGAAATGGTCTAATAAAATGGGTTTGCATATCCTTCCTTTTCCTGCTTTACAGGTCTAACCAGGGAGGCAAATTGAGTTGAGGAGAGGCCAATCTGCAATCTCCCTTTGGACCCATGGAGACTTGGTCTCTTAGGTGGCTACATCATCATGACTATGAATTGACAGCGACTTTCTTGATTGCTTGCTTGCTTTTTTTTATTTGCACAATTTGCTCCTTACCAGTTGCAGTCTACCTGAGCTACCCCTTTTCAGGTACATATACATAAAAGTGGCCTTCCATTGCTTTTCTGCATATTTGATACGTATGTGGATGTAATGATCTGTGTGTTTAACAAGATAATAAGTAAAATTAAGGAGAATGATATCTTTTTCTAAGTTTCAAGCGATTGTTGATGAAAGTGATGAGAGGTGGGTTTTTTTTCCCCCTTTTCCACTTTGCATCAAGTTGTTGATGATGAAAAGGGATTTTTTTTTACCCATTTCAGTGCAATAACTATTTGCAGTTGCTGTTAATGGGCTGCCAAATTACCAACAAACACTGAGAAATGACATGATTAATGTTGCGGTCCATATATATATATTAAGCTTATGTGGTTAAATTTTTTTACATGTTTGGGAGTTGAGACCATCAAAGACATTGACTAATTTATTAGAGGTTGGTGAGAAGTGTTATCAACTTGGAAAATTTTCCTTTCCATTTAGTCCCAAAGCCAAAAGTAAGAAATCACAAATGGGAAACTTAATCTATAATAACTGCCAAGAGTTATCATTGCTTTTCTGTAACTCTCAATAATTTTTCAATGATAATTTTATTCTTCATATGATATTGGACAGGCAAGCCACTCCTGAAAATACAATATTCCGAAGACTCTGATAGAGATATCAGATGTGCTTCCTTTTTATCTTCTTCAACTCTTGTTTCTTATTTAGTGACGGAGACAAACTAGCAGGAATCTAGTGCTTTTGTTTCCCATAAACAGTCATGGACTGAGAACAAGGAAAGAAAGAAAAAAAGAAAGGATGGTGGGGAAGGGAAAGTAGTGGAAACGGAGGATTACTTGAGTCAGTCTTCTCACTGAAAACCACTACCAGGGAGTAGTTATGATAGTTTTCTTCTATTCTGTTACAGTATATTAATTATTTTTTTAACTGATTTTGTAATCTTCATACACGTGTAGAAATCACACATGCTTTTGGCATTATCTGGCCAATTTTTTATGGATAACTTCCAAATCATAAATGCAGTACTGGTTTTTCTGAAGTTGGGTGAAGCTGGTGGTCCTTGAGGCCTCCATTGAAACACAACACTGCTGTCTTTAAGGCTGCAATTTCATTTCACTTAAAGTTTGTGTGATCTCTGGTTTTGAGTTGAAGAAGCTGTTGCCCTTTGTTTCTGACCTTCTGTAAGTTACAGAAATTATTCATTATTGAATTTCTTTATGTCTTCTTGTTTGCTTTTAATTGTACTCTGCATTATTGTTTCTCAATTGTTGTGATACTTTAGGCCTCAATTATTTGTAACATACCATTGGGTATATATGTTTCATATGACAGCAGTTTTTCAATAAATGCATCTAACTAAAGTTCTTTTTTTTTCTTCTGAAACAGAACAAATGGAATTTTAATGTTATTTTTACTTTTTTTTTAAATTTTAATTTAGTTCTGACTTTTAGTACCTTACACTAACATTTTTTTTTGTAGGAAGAGAAGGAAGTTCCTTAGTAATGGATGAAAAAGGGGTCTCTAGTTCGCATTTAACTGTCTCAGAAGAGAAGAGTGATAGCTTCTATCCAATGTATTTTGGTGTTTCTTGTGCTTTCTTTGCTCTCAAAGTCTTATCAAGACCTGATCGGGAAGAAGAAAGATGGTCTGAATTATGTGATAAAATGCTTCAAGGAAGTGCCCAACTCTTGGGATTGCTTGTGTGGAGAATCCAGAGAGAAGGAGAAAATAGTGAAGGATATAAGCTGCTTCATGAGCTAGGGGCTGCAAAGAAAGAGATCAAAAAGCTAAACCAAATGAGACGTGATGATGCAAAGGCGAATGAGAAAGTTGTTAGCATCTTTGCATCACAGGAGCAGGGATGGTTGATTGAGAGGAAAAAGCTCAGGCAGCACGCTGGAACTCTTATGAATGAATTGAGGGTTCTTCAAAAAAGTGAAGAAGAAGCTATTTCTGAAATAAATGATAAATTGAAGGAGATGGAGCTTCTGGTGCAGGAGAAGGATAAGGCATTAGAGGAAAAGGAACATAAGAGGAAGGAGTTAGAAGAAAAGTTTACAAAGGCTGAAAATAGTGCAGAAGAGTTGAGAGAAACTGCAAAACGAGAAGCTCAAGAGTACTCTACTGATCTTTGGAAGCATAAGACTGCTTTTCTTGAGCTGGCGTCTAACCAGCAGCAGCTTGAAGCAGAGCTGGGTAGAGCACTTAGGCAACTTGAATCTAAAAGGCAAGAGATTGATTTGGTCTTGGAACAAAAAGAGGAGTCAGTCCTGTTGACCCAAAAACTTTCCATGGAAGTTGTAAAGATGCGCAAAGATTTAGAGCAGAAAGATAAGATCTTGTCTGCAATGCTCAGGAAATCCAAAGTGTATACAGTTGAGAAGCAAATGCTCCTAAAGGAGGCTGAACTATCAAAGGCTAAGAGGAAGCAAGCTGAACTAGAAACAGAAAGGTGGAGAGCAGTTTCTGAGTCTAAATATAAGAGACATTCATTGAGAAGTATGTTCGCTCGCCAAGCCAATTCAAGGTCAGATGATCCTTCAATTGCCAGAGGGACCTCACAAATTGGGAAAGGGAGATCACAGCCTGGTGATTATGTTCTAGAGTATGAGAATCCCGAGTTCCGAAAGGATGCAGAAGTTTTTACTCCCTTTTCTGAAAGCTACTCACCAGAAATAAATGATGAACTTGGTAGGGTAAAAAAAACCCCACATTTATCTTTCCATCTAAATGAACATATCCTGCTTTATTATTATTGGATATGGCTAATTTTTATAGACATAATTGATATAATTTTCCTTTTTGAAATCCAATCCTCATGCTTAAGATATGACCATATGTCTTTGCTAGATCTTCTTTTTGTAATGTTTTTATTCCCTTCCTGTTCTTGCTATTGAAGCATTTGCAACTGACCTCAAGCATTTGGAAGGGTGGGTTCGCTCAGAAGCAGAAAAGTATGCAACCACAATTGAGAAGAGGCATCATTTAGAAATAGATGCTTTTGCAGAACAGATGAGGCTCAAAGATGAGAAATTAGAAGCTTTTCGTTGGCAAATGCTAAGCATGAAAATAGAATCAAAGCGATTGCGGTCTTACGCTGCAGGACTGAGCCAGGAGTTGTCACAGCTCAGGCATGAGAATATGAAATTGGAAGCATTGTCATTGGAAAGGCAAGAAGAATTAAAAGCTTTGAAAGAGCAATTCATAGTGCAAGTAACACCTCATATTAGCCGGAAGACAGACAAAGATTCATCTCTACCTGGTCCAACATCAGCCCATGGTGCCTCCAATGTTAAGATTGTAAAGAGAGAACCTGAAGAAAGGGATCAAGAAACAAAAGCAGATTTAATGGAAATGTCTCCAGCGCCAGATGCAGAGAAAGAAGGAGGAGAAGGAGCCTTTAATAAACAGTCCACTAATGTTATTTTCATTGTTCAGTCTCCTGAAAAGGAGTTTGAAGAAAAGAAGAATGTATCTAATGAGGCTCCGTTGAAGGACAAAAGTGCAAGTCTAGTGGAGATTGATTCTGTTCAAAAGTCAACTTGGCCTAGCCAGCCATTGATAAAGACAACTAATTCTGCATGTAGGATGGATCTTCAAGCTCTGGGAGTTTCTTACAAAATCAAGAGGCTGAAGCAGCAACTCATAATGCTTGAGAGACTGACAGGAAAGCTAGAAATTGGGGAACATACAGAAAACAATGATAGCATGCAGTATGAGATAAAGGGCTTCCAATTACTGATTTCTTTGCTTAATAAACAAATCAGCAGGTACCATTCTCTTCAAGGCAAGACTGATGAACTTTGCAAGAGAATGGTAAGCTATATTCTATTTTGGTGCATTTCAAGAATTACTATGTCTTGGCTAATTTTGTTTCCTATTCAGTTTTCCTTGGCATGTCTAGATTTGCATCCTATACAATATTTTACTCTCTTTTGACGAACTTATGGAATTGTAAAACGTTTTGAAGCTTAAATTTAATATTTCTGTCTCCCTAGTCCATTTTTTGACTAGCGCTAGTTTGCTGATTTGCCCATTTTATTCACAGCATGATAATGATGCAGACAAAAGTGAACATTCCGGTTCATTAAGAACAAAAGCGGGTACTAAAACATTAGAGCATTTTCTTGAAGAAACATTTCAGCTTCAAAGATATATTGTTGCAACAGGACAGAAATTGATGGAAGTTCAGTCCCAGATTGCTTCTGGATTTGCTGGGTCCCCTGAAGATGTTGACAAGTCTGTCAGCTTTGACATGAAGCGCTTTACTGATAACATAAGAACTCTTTTTCAAGAAGTTCAGAGAGGACTCGAAGTTCGAATTGCTCGAATTATCGGGGATCTGGAGGGAACACTGGCTTGTGAGGGTATGATACGAATGAGGAGATAGAAATATAGGAAGAACAACACGAAGACAAGGATCAACAAGGGCGTCACGGTGTGATTTACAAGTGTTTATGCTTATGTATGCACAAAATTTGTACAGGAAAATACGCACAAGTTCTATTGCAATAGCTCATTGCCAAGAAATTTTCTCTTGTTTGCAAGTTTCATGAAATTGATCCATTAATAAATCCAAACATTGTTTCTGAGCAGAAAGAATCTATTGATGTGGTAACCCCACTATTACTAAACACATGCAATCTAACTAAAACCCAACCCAGAAATCAAAACCAAAGTATAGCTGGGGACCTTATAAAAGGCAAAAAAATTCGGATTCCGTGTCAGAAATAAAGCTTTTAGCAGCCTTCCATTAATGAGAGTAAATTACAAAACTGTCAATATGTTACATTCTATTGCCCAACTGCAACTATTAGAGTTTCTCCATAGAAAGAAAAGGTGTTGTAGTAATCTATCAGCACACCATCTATGAGCAGCAATCCGAATGAAACGTCGTCTCAGCAAATCCTTTGCATCCTGTTATGCATTAGTGGGTATCTGAAGCACTAGCTCCAGCCTAACCTGTGCATTATTATCGTTACTCTGCTAGCCGGCATTTGCCAGGTTTATTATTTTGGTAGCCTTAATATCAGTTCTTTTACAAAACAGTTTCTAATTAAGTAATCTACTTTTTAACAGTTTTCCTAATTGATTAAATATGATACAAGTTTACCTTTGTCCACATAACAAATAAAATAAATTTGATCTCATATTTTCAAAATAATTTTTTCAGCCTATATTTTAAAGATTATTTAAAAAATCCAATTTTTATGATATCCACATTATTTATATTATTTTAAAAAATTATTAATCTTAGCCTATGTCATCTGCTAATAATTCTACACTCTAGTTTTAGTATTTTAAATTAGAGGCCATTTCAGTTTTTTAGTTATAAATATAGATTAGAAAGCACTTTAATTTTTAAAATTTTTAAATTTAATTATATTTTAACATCAAAATTTTTATATTATGATATCTCTAATAATTCAAATTAATAATCACAATTATATAAAAACTTATTTCAAACTTATATACATATATATTAATGCATAGCAAAAACTTTTATTTTTTTTAAATACTTAAACAAAAAAATAAAATTAAAATTCTTAAATGAGAATGTACTTGCATAATCAGAATATGATTGGGTTGGAGTGTCCTCCCCTCCTCATTTTTTATATTTTTTTTTCTTATTTTTCAATATTTTATTTTATATATTTTGAATAATTTTTAAATTTTTTAAATAAATTTATGTGTATATACTTTTATTTAAGAAATGTGCCTTTACTTATATATGCTTTAATCGATAAATTTTTATTTATTTTATTTCATTCATTGTGATAATTTATTTTGCTTTCATTTTATAAAATTATTAGGTGTGATATTTTGTTTTTAATAAGAATACAATTCTAACTATAGTTTTTTTTTTAACATACATCTCCAAGTGTAGTTAATTATTTTTAATAAAATATTAAAATTTATATCATATTAATTTTGAAATAAATGTATTTATTGGGATTTCTAATTTAACTCATTTTTCAATTTTTGATCTAATTTAGTTTAAAATTTTTTATTTATGTTGAATTTCCCTCATCTGTGTTACACATACCATTTTGTAAATATTTAATTATTTTATTTTATTTTTTGATATTAAAATGTTATTTTTATAATTTATAATTAATTAAATTAAAATATGAAAAATATTATTTTTATTATTTAATATTATTAACTAATGAAAATATGAAAAATATTATTTATATTATTTAATATTATTAACTAATGAAAATATGAAAAATATTATTTTTATTATTTAATATTATTAACTAATGAAAATATGAAAAATATTATTTTATATTTTCATATATTATGATTATAATTAATTTTAATTATTTGAATTTAAAAATATTATTTTTATATTTCCATGCTATTAATTATTATTTTAAAAAGTAAAATTTTAAAAAATTAATTAGCAATAATTATTAAATTAATATTAAAAAATAATTAATTAAATAATTAATATTATATATATATAAAGAATGACTCTACACATTCTTTTATTTTAGGCTAAATTAATTATAAATCATAATTTTTTGATTTAAATTAAATAAAAATTAAAAATAACTTAATTAGCAAATTGAATTTTATTCCTATTAATTTTATATAAAAATTCATCAATTTTTTTTTTATGAAAATATAATAATTTATTTATAGGGAGGTCCAGTTATGAGCTTGGAGGGTCAGCCTTAATTATACATCTCCCGCTCTCTTTAGTCTTTTGTTACAAAAGCTTTGAAGAGAGAGAAAGTTGAAAAAAAAAAAAAAAAAAAAACAACGAATAAAAGGGCCTCTTTATCGACAAGAAAGAAAGAGAGAGAAAGAAGAAAGAGAAGGGAGTTGTTTGGTTCCTGGGAATCTCTGTCTTCCCCTCTTTCTCTTCTCTTTGTTCTCGTTAAACTTTACCTAGAAAACGCAAGAAGAGCGAAGAAAGTCAGGAAATTTTGAGAGACAAAAAGAAAGGGAGAAGGAAAATAATTCTGAGATTTTTTTTTTTGAGTTTGTATTAAATTGGAAAAAGAAATTGTGAATTTCTGGGCTATTATGGAGTTGGATGGTATCGACTGTGTGTCATCCTCTGATGGGTTGGATGAGGATGAGATCCATCACCACAATCTTCATCATCACCGCCATCAATTTTCTTCATCAAAGCCTCACAATGCCGGCGCCAATAATAACAATAACATCAACAATGTCGTCGGTCCCGTTGGAATCGCTCCAGCCACCAGCGTCCATGAGTTGCTAGAATGCCCTGTTTGCACCAATTCTATGTACCCACCCATCCATCAGGTATCTTATCATGGATATATCGTAATCTAATGTTGTTTGTTTTTTTTTCCCCTCTTTATGTCTTGGCCATTATTTTTGAATTCAATGAGTCTATAATGGGTCGGAGTAGATTTTCATGACTGGGTTTTAAGACATGGATGATGCTTCTCATGTGCATGTTTATAGATTTTGTTTATTTGCTCAATGGTTAATTTGTGATGCACTGTGTTATTGAATAATATTAATTACTAGATTTTTTGGTTCAATAGCTGCAAGTTCCTTCGCGCTTTTCCTCACCAAGAACCCCTTGAACACTTTTTGGATCATAATAATCTCAGACAGTTTCAATCCAAGATAATGTCTTCCTTACTAAGATATTTTGATTTCATTCATAGATGAGAATTTTTTTTTTCCTTATAAAAAAGGCAAACTTTTTGTTTTCATTCTGAGATTGAACGAGTGAGAGGAGGAGTAAGCCAAACATAAGTATGAGAGAGAGAGGGAGAGAGAGAGAGAGAGGTAGATTTGTTTCTTTTGACTTTGCAGCTCAATGTTGCTAATTAGGATCAAGGATTAATTGCAATAGAACCCCTATGGCTTTCTTTAATGTACATTTTGGTTTTTATTATTTCAAAATTAGCGATAAGAACCTCATTTTACTATAAACTTTAAAATTGGGTTTTCCTTGTTGATTGGGATTAAAATGGCTGATGTGGAGGACATATAAGCGATTCCAGTTACATTCTCATTGGATTCTAGTGAATGTTCTTCATTTGGAATATAAAATTAGAGTTGGATTAACAAAAATTATTAAATGAAAGTTTTCTTATCAAAATGAATTTAACAAGTTGAGAGACAATTGAAATTTCTTGCAACATCTTCCCATAGACATCCAACTCAAGTATAATACATTAAAAACAGTACTCTAATATCTTATGTTTGGTTAGAAGTTTCGAAAGACGCGGCTAGCTAAGGAATTAGTCATGTTTTAGGGCTACAACTTTATCTTCAAATAAGAATCCTTCTAAATTTAGTTCACATAGAAATTCATATAGATTTAAGAATACTAAGGAATAAGATTAGCCCTTTTTATCCATTAATTATCATTTTTTGTCCATTCTATACCTAATGTACTTTAATATTTGTTATACAATATATAGATTTTTGGGGATATTTAAGAATTTAGCTGATTGTGCCTTTTTTTCTTTTTCATGAGTGGTTAGTCAATATTCTTATGTGAGTATTCCAATCAATTGTTTGGTCTTCTCTTCGAATGCATGCAACAATACTAATATACCTCTTGTCAATTAGATGAATGAAAATGTAGGTGTGTGTGGACTAAAGCATGCCTGTGCGTGTGCCTCTTCTAGAGTCTATTTTAACTATTTTGCTTTTTTACAGTGTCATAATGGGCACACACTGTGTTCTACCTGTAAAACAAGGGTACACAATAGGTGCCCCACTTGTCGGCAGGAGCTCGGGGATATTAGGTGTTTAGCTCTAGAGAAGGTGGCTGAGTCACTTGAATTGCCATGCAAATATTGCAACTTGGGGTGCCCGGAGATATTCCCATATTACAGTAAACTCAAGCATGAGGTAGTTTGCAACTTCAGACCATATAATTGCCCATATGCTGGATCAGAATGCTCTATTGTTGGAGATATTCCTTTCCTTGTTTCTCATTTGAGGGACGATCACAAGGTGGACATGCACACAGGATGCTCTTTCAACCATCGATATGTTAAGTCAAATCCCCACGAGGTGGAGAATGCAACTTGGATGCTGACGGTAATTTTACCATTGCTTTTTAGATTATAATGTATTTGCAGCAAAGAACAATATTGTGTTGTGCCATGATGCATGTGTATGTTGATGAAATGTCAAGTTTAAACGTGTGATGAAGTGTTTTTAAGGGTTAATTGCAATATCTACCTTAGGTTTTATGTGACAAAACACAAGAGACCTTTCCATTTCAAACACACACACACACACACACACGCACGCAAATGCACACAGACACACATGTATGCTACTCCTTATAGTTCGCTGATGAGACTTTGTTCCTTATGGGATAATATTATAAAACTGCATTATACTTTCAGTCCTCAACTTTAAAAATTTTATTGAAATTTAGCCTGCAGTTTAAAATTTTGATTGCACATATAGTTCTTAAGTTTCAATGCTATAATAAAATACCAGGTATGTTCTATTAGTAACGTATAAGCTAAACTATATATTTTTGAAACTGGAAAGATGATACTAGATTCACATTAAACCTAAGGAAATATTAATAATTAGTGCTAATATTAAATATTGATGAGGACATTTCCATTATAAATGGTGGTGTCTTTTTTCATCACTGGGAATATTCTGGTGACAGAACAATTAACTTTGATGTATTCCTAAGCACATAGGCAGGATCAATTGCGTTGGCTAAACAACATGGTTAAATAGGCTATACAGGGACAAAACTTAGAGAGAGGATATGGTTTGATCACTAATTTAGGGGTCCATTGAAAAATTAAATATGTGTGCAAGCATTTGTCTGTATAAAACTGGGTTGAATACATAGCCGCTGTTTTGGATAAACAACCATGAATTGCATGCATCGGTGGCTTATATATTATTTTTACCGTCTCAATTCCTGAATGTGGGTGTCTTGCTTCCATTTTTATTAGGTCTTTCATTGTTTTGGCCGATACTTCTGCCTTCACTTTGAGGCCTTTCAGCTTGGTATGGCCCCCGTTTACATGGCTTTCCTTCGTTTCATGGGTGATGAGACGGAGGCTCGTAGATACAGCTATAGCCTTGAGGTTGGGGCAAATGGCAGGAAACTCATCTGGGAGGGTTCCCCACGAAGCATCCGAGATAGCCATCGGAAGGTGAGGGATAGTCATGATGGTCTGATTATTCAACGAAACATGGCACTTTTCTTTTCTGGAGGTGATAGGAAAGAACTAAAGCTTAGAGTTACTGGAAGGATATGGAAGGAACAACAAAGTCCTGAAGCTTCTGTGTGCATACCAAACGTCTGTAGCTAAACATGTGATTTTGATAACACTTTCAAGATTTGTGTGGTTGAGAGTATTTTGTGTTTGTGAAAACCTAAGTTTGAGAGCCAAAATCTTTAAAATGGCAAATTCCTTGCACATTCGTGTATTTTTTTTTTTTTTTTTTTTTTTTTAGGGAAAGGAAAAGCCATCAAGCGATTACGATAATAATTAATATCAATAAAATAAATGATAAGTAAATAAATTAATCATGAGAACAATTAAATGAACAGAAGCGTATGCGTGAATGAATAAGAGAATCTTAAAGAAAGAAGAGTAAATTATTGAAAAATTGCTGGATTGCCAAATGGCTGACAAATCTCCTTCGAATGAAAATCAGAATTTATATAAATCCTTCCCCCAGAAGGGCATTAAAAAAAGGGGAGGTGATAAGGATATAAATAGAAAATGTAATATTTAATAAATAAAATATTTAAAAGAAATTAATTTTTTTTTTTGAAAATAAAGAAATTAATAATTTTAAAATATCATAACATCAGAAATTTATTTTGTGAAATTTTTTTATTATAATTAAATAATAAATTTAAGTTTTCTTAAATGTTTTTTTTTTTAACAAATAAGCTAATTTTTTTAAACAAATGGAAAGAAAGTGATTGATTGTGATCCTATTCCCAAACATCAAACCTAAAATTAAGAAAGGATGACTTAGCAATAAATTTCTTTTCATAAAGAAATTATATAATATTTTAGAATGCATAAAATAATGCTCTTGATTTTATTTAAATCTTACATCATCGTGAAAAAAATATGCATAAACATTTAAAATATTAGATTTTTTTTATAAATATTAAAAATCTTTTCACTCATGAAATCATTAATTTTTTTTTTTATTTAATTTTAAAATCTCTCTATAACTCCCCATTTTTATGCGTTGGGATATATATAAAAATTCAAGAATTCAATAGATAAATTTAAAAAAGTTGGAAGGTTCTTTAATTTCAATAAATTTCTGACACGGGAGTTAATTATGAATACAATTCACCCGTTCAATATTTAATCGAATTTTAAGGTTTCACGTAGATAAAAAAAATATAAATAAATAAAATTGAAGGCTCAGTAAATAAAAGGGGAGATGATAGAAAAAAAAATTTCAAACTTTACACAATTTTATAATTGTGTCTGAATTTTTTTTTAATAATTACATCATAAATTATTGATAACGGTGTAATTATATCACGTTGTTAATCATACTATTAGAAATTAACAGAATTGTTATCTTAATAGTGCCTTTTTTATTAAAAATTTATTAAAATGCTACCGTTGGATCATAGTTAAAAAAAAAAAAAAATCAATGTGCAATTGTAAAAATAGTAAAGTTTGGGATTTTTTTGCCATTATCCCTAAATAAAACCCAAAAAGGTAGAGGACTTGGGAAGAAATTTTCCAAAAAAAAAAATGATAAATAAAAGCCCTTCAACATTGATCTAGATACCCAAAAGTCATAGTTGGAGGACCTACGTCCAAGATGGCCTGTTGCTAATATCATCCCAACAAGAACTCACAAACTTTCTGCTCCTTATTGATGGGGGCCAAGCAAGCAGTGCATAAAGGGAAGGTGGCTAAGATTAGCAAGGCTAAAGAAATCCCCAGCTAAGTACTTTGCTTCACTCTCTTGGATGAGCTTCTCATCTGGAGGAAATCCCAAGACTGAGGCAGATAATGCGTGAATGGCCAAGTTGTAAACATGGGGGTGGTAGTTCGGTGCCTCCACCTCTAGCCATTGCTCCACCAGGCCCCTCTCTTCATTGCTCTTTCCAAGCAAATCAGTCCCCTGGAACTTGTATTTTTCTGCAATATAACTTATGATTGCTCGTGATTCTACACATTGAATTGAACCAATTGTCATCAAGATCAGGTCCAGTTAAGGAAAATACATACTTACAATTTAATATAGGATTGTTAATCAGCAATTACCGTATAAAGTGTAATCTCTATCTTGAATTACAGGAATTACTCCAAAAGGCTTGAATTGACAGGAAATAGAAGCAAAGTCAGAGCAAATCATGGCCAGAATGAATATACAAAAGAAATAGGAAAAAATAGAAACCTGTAAGTTGAGATAATCAGGGCTTTTATTCTCTCCTTTCTTCTTTCTTAAGATCCACAGGTACAGTTTCAAATTCAATACCCTTCTCAATAAGGCAAAGCAAGACACGATTGACAGAAGCACAGGCTGCACCATACACCTTCACTACCATTTTTCTCCTATCTCAAACTAGCCAAGCCAAAACTGGGTTATTGAGAGAATCTTAGGACTCTGTTTCTATTCTTGTGGACAATACAAGGGTTAATTTGCTTGTCAATCATGGATTACGTACATCATAGCTCAAGAAAGTTGATAGGTGAAGATTTTATAGCATGTGAAAGTTGCACATGCTCAGTTGAGGTTGGTAGTTGTCCTATTTTTTAATGTTCTCTTTCTATTATCCCTGGTATGCAAAATTCAGAAATATTCAGCTTTATTGAATCCATTCTGCATAGTTCATAATTGTGATTGAACACGGCCGTCAATTTAATCTCTGAGGTGAACTTTGAAAGGAATCATTTTTATCAAGATTAAAAAGGATGAATAAAATCAAGATACAAGAATCAATTCTTGAATATCTGAGAGTTCACAGAAAATGACTTCTAGCAAAAAAAGTAAAAAATTCCATGAATTACATATAAAAAGATAATTATTTCCTTTAACATATTCATTTTTAGCTTCTGCCTGATGCCCACCTTTGATCAATTCCTTCCTTCTATAACCTCCAGTCCACCATGAAAACAGAGCACCTTGCATTTGCATTCCCATCATTATTCCAACCCCATCCTCATCCTCCACCCTTCACCATGTTCGTGGAAATCGATTTGAGCGTAAGGTGAGAAAAATCAACACCATGTTTTGGGTACAGCAGCCACACACCAAGGCTAACCCCAAAAACTCCACTACCCCTCAAAACCAAGTTCAGTTAATGCATTTAAAGGGGAGAGGTATTATTCGTTACAAGAGTTCAGGGTTTAAAAAAAAAACATATATATATATATATATATATATATTGTTATATTTTTCAAATTATAGAAATTGAATAAAATTTAAATTAGCTTTTAAATGATCAAAGAGACTAAAGAGTAAATAAAAAAAAAAGATTAATTAATGTATTTATCCAAATAAATGATCAAATAATTATTAACTTTAAAATATATGAGCTAAATAATAAATTTTTTCTTATAATTGTTAAAAGTGATATTGGTGGCTTGTTTGTTTACTTGAAGAGGGAGGATTAAATGTGCGCTTGGGAGCAAGATCTTTAAATAACATAAATTTTTGGAGTTTTTTTTTTTTTTTTAATGAGGTCTTAGAGGATTCACAATTTGTAAAATCTCCACTGTTTTTTGTCACGACCCAACCTATGGGCCGGACCGGCACTAGGACCTGGGCCAACCTAAAGCCCCCGAGGCCCGTAGTAAGCCTAACTGTTCATTTACCCAATTCTAAGGCCCATTTGGGCCCAATTTCAAGAAAACAAACGGACAGAGTCCGGCCATAAAATGGACTTTCCAACGGGGAGTTTTCGACTTACCCGACCTGTAACACAATAAATACTCAATTGGAGAGCTCAGCTCACCCTCCACATACTCATCAGCATAAAAATAAATGGGAGCTCAGCTCCCTCATCCCATCCATCAAACATGCATAGAATATTAAGTTTACAGGTCCAAAATAATAATTTAGTTTACAGACCCAAATCAAATAAACATTTCTAACACATGCGGAAATTCTAGGAGTAAATAAAATTACACAAATATTGATAAACAACCTGCGAGGAAAGGAAGCAGGTTAACCTCAAAAAAATATCCTCCTGTGGCCTGGAAAAATATTGAACAGGAGTGAGCGTTCGACTCAGAGAGTAAAATATCAATTTTAACCATAATCTCTATAACTATCTAAAACTAATGCACCCTGTAGAGTGAAATGCAACATCAACAACATTTTCACATCATAACATCAAAAAGGTAAATTTGGAGCACTCACGCACCCTGTAACATCAATCATAATATATGGGGTGATCCCTATCTGACTCTCTTAAATCCAACCTGGTGCCAGCGAATAACTCAGCTCGGACTTCCACTTAATAACCAAATCGGGGTCCCAGCGAAGAACTCAAGCCGTGTCTACCCCGAAGGACCGGGTCCCAGCGAAGATCTCAAGCCGTGTCTACCCGTCCTATCCATAGTCCACACCACATCACACGCACGCCAACGCACGCACACTGCTCCAAATTACTATAACAACATCCATGGCACGCTAACAGTTATAAATGTAACATAAATCGTGTCTAGAGTTTAACTACATAAATATATGCATATAAGTGATGCATGGGCATGCTTGAACATATAATAATATCGAAATTACAATTAAAATTAATATTTTACTCACAGACTTGACGATGGTCACTAAAGTGGTGGCGGAGGAAGAAGGTCATCGGCTCACCTGGCAATTTTATTACAATCATTTAATAAATTTGACTCAATACAAACAAAGAAAAAGACCAATACGTCCTAAGTCGTGCCGAAAATCCGGCAGAGTCTCCCCTATACCTAGGACCTACCCAACCTGCAAAAGGGCTCAAAACACACTTCTATATTCACAATCCATATGTCCACAACTCAATCCCATCACACAGCCCCTCCTGGGCCCATCAAATCAATCATCCATCATAATATGTAAAATTTCAATTTAGTTCTTATAATTGACCATTTTTGCAAAAACTGCCCAAATCAGCTCTAAAAATTCTAAACTTTGCCCCGCGGTCCTTAGCAATATTACTAAGCGATTGCAAAAAGAATCATAATTTTCTAAGCTACCACGAATATTTTATGGATTTTTAATCCTATTTAAGCACTAGAAAATTACGTAAAAACAAGGTTTGGGTTTACCTTTGCCGATTCTGACTTCTGGGACGCGCTCGGGTCTTCTGACAATGGGGGGTAGCCAAAACCTCGGTGCAATTCGGAGACTTTTCCGGTAACGGGTCTGTCTGGCAGGAATTTCGCAGACCCGGTCAACTGTCGAATTTCCTCGAATCGAGGATACCTACACGAAGCCCATAACACGGGGGTTAGTACATAAATTTTTCAGAATTTTCTAAGCTCATTAAATGCCCGGAAAAACAATGCGAAGTTCCGTGGGACCCACCGAAAACGGTGTCGAAAAAATTTGAAATTTATGTCGCCGCGAAGCTCTCGACGAGTGGAGCGTGCTGGTACCCTCGGTTTTCTCGTGGGATTCACGGTTTTCGAGAAATCTAGCCCAAAAGTCGAAATGGGCTAAAAACTTCCCGAGCAAAAATTGGACAAACCGCTAGATGGATTTCGGCATTCTTGGTGTCTATAGAAAGCTCTCACCGAGTAGATGATTTTAGACACAAGACCCGGTCCAATTGGTGGCCGGATCGGCCGAATTTTGGCGGGAAAACGCACTTGTGAGGAAGGAATTCGCGCGATTCCGGCCGTTTAGCGCGGCCGGTGAGGGAGGCTGGGTGGCGGCGCCGGTCGGCTGGGGTGGCAGGGGGAGGTGGCTGGCCGGCGGCAGGGGCAGGAGGAGAGAGAAAAGAGAGAGAGAAGGGGAGGAGGTCGACGCGCGCGGGGAAGGAAAGAAGAAGAAGGAAAAGGCCGGTCCGATTCGACCGGTCCGATCCGATCCGGTTCGATTCGACCGGTCCGATTCAAGATACAAAATTTTGAATTTTTACTCTGCCTCGAGACCGAAAACGAGGTCCAAAAATTCTGAAAAAAATTTCAGAAAACTCAGAAAAATACGTAGACTCCAAATATATTTTTAGTTTTGCCACGTGGTCTTTAAATTAATTTTTAAAAATCATCAAAGTTTATATTTTCGAAAAATCGAACCCGATTTTTAAAATCCGAAAAATCTCAAAAAAATTCCTAAAATTTAAATAAAATTAAAATACCAAAAATGCTCATAAAATTTAAAATTTTGGGGTGTTACATTTTTAATCTATTCCCACATTTAAAAACTATAATTTTATAAAAACTCAATTTAGTAAATTATTTTTTATTAATTTTCATATTTGAAAAGAAATAATTTAATTTTTTAATTTAAAAAATTTATTTTAAAATAAATATAAATAAATAATGATTGTGTGATAATTTAATTGAATTTTTTTAAAAATTTATTTTTTTCAAAGAAGCCATTAAATTAATGGATTGGTTAATTTTTATATTTGAAATGAAAAAAATTAAATTTTTTTAACTTTAAAAAATTCATTTAAAAATAAAAAAATAAAGCATAATTATATAAGAATTTAATAAAATATTTTCTTAAAATTATTTATTTCAAATGAAGTTATTAAATTAATGGATTGAAGAAGTTTTGATACGTTCTATTTATACATACCGTCAAAGAGTTTTATATTAAAGATATAATTAAATAATTTTAAAAGTAAAAAAGAAATAAGCTATGTATATTTTAACATACTTCAATGCCTATTTTATAAATAATCTTAATCATTATTTTTTTTAAGGAAGGAATTAATCATTATTATTGAATTGAAAGATGAAGGTTGAAATTGTTGTTGTTGTTTTCTTTTTTTTTTTTCATAAGCGGATTGAAACTATGCGTCAAAATTGAAGAAATCAAGATTGAATAATATTAATTAATTAATTAATTAATTTTTTTACATTAAAAATTATTTTTAAAAAAAATATCAACATTTAAATAACAAAACTCTTATATTTGCATTTTTTATTTATTTAATTTTAATTCAAAATCTTGCAGGTTTGATAATAACTCCAATATCAGATAATTAAAATTCGTTAGTTTCCCAATATGAATATTTAATGATTAGGTTATTGAGATGAAGATAACAGTAAATAAAAAAAAAAAAAAATATATATATATATATATATATATATAGGGATAGTTGCTTAATTATTGGGAATTAATTATTTACGATCTTTTTATAAATAATTTCAATTGGTATTTTAATTTAAAATCTTATAGTTGTAAAAAGACTATAATAATGTTCATCTAAAAATTATTGACTGTATTTTTTTTTTTTCCATTTAAGTCTCTTGATGGTTCTTTTTTAGCTCTAATTTACATAAAAATAGTGATATTAATTAATTTTTATGTTCATTTTTATATATGGTTTAAGATTTTTTTATAGTGATTAATAAAGTAATTAAATTATTATAAAATATTTATCAATTTAATTAAATTATCATTTATTTTTTTTATTTATTAAATTTCATAGTATTTTATTATTTATAAGAAATAAATGGCTCATCCATTAAGTTAGATAAAATCTATAAAGAGAGTTCTTTTTCAGCCAAATAAGACAAAATTCTTTATTTTATATTCAGTATTCAACTAATAACACTAGATATTTGCTTGTATGTAGCATGGTTTTTTTTTTTTAAAATAAAAAAAAATATTTAAAAACAAATTTGGATTATTTTTCTTACAGAAAATTATGCATCTCATATCTTTCAAAGTCAACAATTTCTTGGAAAAAAAAAAGTCAACAATTATATATGTATGTAGAAAAAAAAAATCATGTAAAATAAAAAGGAAAGCCCAAATCAAGAAAGGGGAAATTGCCCAATAATTAAAAATTCTTTTAATTTTTATATAAAGAAGAAATATTATATTATGTTTGGTGAATAAAGAAAGAAAAAGAAATATTATATTATGCAAGCCAATCAGTAAAATAAGCCCAAATAACAAGGAAAAAGAGAAGCTAAGTCATTAATTTTTTAAATTAAGATATTAGATAGTAGCTCATTAATTGAAAATTTATCTTATAATGCAAAAAAATAACTATATTTTAAATTGTTAATATCTTTTTTTTTATTATTTTAAATGAAATATAGCAAATAATTATATGAATCATGAATAGCTTATAGGAAGCATGACATGTTATGGTAACTGAAAATTTTTTATTATAATCCCATCTCATTGACAAATTTTGGAATTATTATATGAATAAAGTACTTTTATGGTGAAAATTATTTTTAAATATTTATTTATTTATTTATTTTTAAAGGTGACATTATCATATGGCCAATGATAGAGACTCTTATCAATATTCTATTCTTGATGTGAAAGATCGCAAGGAAATTGAAAAAAAAAAAAACAAAATTGCCCCACAATTATGCAAGATGAAATGCTTTTACATTGGGAAGTAAAATTTGTCACGTGAGTAAAACCCTATTCAACGGCAGCTTTAAAAAGTAACATTTAGTATTTTCAATCAAAGATAAAATATTATCTTTTTTTATTTATATTATTTAATAATATAATATACATACTAATATTTAAAAATTAATAAAATTTAATTTTTTTATTTTTAAAGATTTAAAAAGTATTTTGATTAATATTAATAATATAATATTGTTATTTTTATATTTAATAATTAATTAAAAAATTATTTTTATTAAATACTTTTATTTTAAAATATTATATAAATAATTAATAATTATAAAAACAATTGCTTTATAATATGTAAATTAATATAAATTATAATATTATCTTTCAAAAGAAACTTATTAAACTTGAAAATTACTTATAAATAAAAATTATTTATGCACAATTTTATATTTTAAAAATATTATTTTTATATAAATACATATAAATTAAAAAAAATTATTACTTGTAAATACTAAATTATTAAATTTTCATTCAAGCAATTTTTTTTTTAAGTCTTCTAATAATTATAACTTTGAAAAATATTTTCTATAACATAAATTATATATACTCACGCTTATATATATTTTTTAATTATAATAATTTGATATATTTTATTTATATATCAATCTATCTATCCGTTCGTATTTCAATCATCAAACAGACTGAAATCATTATATAAAATTTATGTTAACTTCAAATGCAAAAGTGATTTTGTTATGTAAAGCGAAGCCTCCGGTGGTTGGCATTTGGTAAGCTTGAAAAGGTCCCCAAATATTCTAAATATTGTGTTGCGTGTCTCTTTTTAGGCCATATAAGTATCTAATTAATTACATATTAAAAAATAATCATGATAATTAAAGCCATGATAATAAACACACGATTCCATGTGCAATTAAGCATTGAATTCACTTTTTTTTTATAGAAATGAAAAATATATTTCATTAGTTAAAAATATAGTAAAAAAAATATAAATCAGTATATTATATTTTTTTATGAATAAAATTAATTATTCATAAAAAAATATAAATAATTTAAAAAATTTAATAATATTAAAAAAATATATAATTTAATTGATAAATAAATTGCACGTTTTACTTTTTAATTCTATAATTTTTTTTGTGTTTCATCGAATGACTTTTAAATTTAAATTTTTCATTAAAGGTAATATACATAATATATAGAATATTTTTCTTAAAAAAATAAAATATCTCAATAATAAAAATGCAAAAGTAAAAAAATACAATAAAAACTCAAAACTTATCAATAAATATATATTTAATTATTTATTCATTTAAAATTTAACAATAATAATAAATTTAAAAATATATCTGAAAATTTATGGCAAACGTATATAAATTTAGGAGTTATTAAAAAAAAGGTTAGCAGCGGTGGCCACTCAAAGGAAGATCAACCATTTAACCACTACAAATTAAATTTAAAATAGATAGTGTTTGGGATATATATATATATAATAAAATAAATATTACTTTATTATAAAAAATAATGTGATTTAACTTAATTTTACAATCTATTTTATTAAATTTTTATGAAATAATACTTTTCTTAGTAAAATAAATGTAAAAAATTTTTCACATAAAATAACATACATAATATTTTTCAATAATGTTAAAAAATATTATAAATAAAATTAAATAAGATATATTTATTTAGTATTTTATATTTAATATTTATTATTTTAATTAAAATTTAAGATATTAGAAAAATATAATAATTTAAGATATTAAAGATTTTTTTTAATTAATAAAATTTTTATAATTGACTATTTAAAAAAAATCATTTCATAAAAATTTAATTAGAAAATTTATAAAATTTTATTAAAATCATCCTATTTTTAATCGTAACAAAATAATTTTATTTTATTTTAACAAAGTAACTATATATATATATATATATATATATATATAACTCATAAATTATTCTCTAGAGCATCTTAAAAACTATAAATTAATTACTCTTTTTTTATAGTGAAATATATTAATTTTTTTAACAAAATAATCTATTCGTCCAAATTTACTACCATTTGTAACTTTATTTTTAGTTTGAGACAATTATGTCCCTCAAGTGTATTTAACAAAAAGACCTATCTACCAAAACTATCAAAATGATACTTATGAATAACTATCGAGTGACCGAGTAACGAGTAGTAATGTCTGACTTTGGATCCAATCTAATATATGTTGCTTGGACATTCACTTTAAGACAATCGAATAAGTGATACTTGCCTAGCATATTCCTAAATACTTGGATAAGGATGTTGAGACAGTCACCACGGTCACAGACTCATAGGACTCGCAAATAGTGTAAACTCCGAGTCCCAATCAGACACAATTTATTAAATCTTAATAGAAATTTATATAAAAAAACCAATATAAAAACCATCAAGTATGAATGTGATTCTCTTAATTAGTCTTATTTATTTACATTTCAGCTCTCATTACTGATTTAAGTATCAGATAGCGATTAACTAACACACTTAATATTTTCCATTTTTATCATACAAATCCAATCATCAAATCCATCATCCTACCGCAAAAGAGGAAAATAACACCACCTAAACTTATATTATACTTACATTATAATCTCATCTCATAGACAAAGTTAAATTATTATATGGACAAAGTTGAATGAATTATATACTTTTATTGTGAAAATTAGTTTTAAATATTTATTTTAAAGGTGACATTATCAAATTGGTCAAAAAAACAGTGTTCAATTTTTACAATGCCAGATTGCCAATAATAGAGACTCCTATCAATATCCTAATTCTTGATGTGAAAGATTATATGTTTCATTTGGGATAAATCGTTTAGAATAAATCGTTCGGAGCAAAAGAAACAATTTGAATTTTTATATAATTATATTTTTTTAAATAATTTTTTAAATTAAAAAATAATTTATTTTTTAAATATAAAAATTAATTAAATTAAATTCTTATGAATTTTTTTTTTCAAATAAGAGATAAGGAAATTAAAGTATAAAGGAAAAAAAAAAATTAAAGTAAGAAAAGGAAAGAAAGAAACAAAACAACCTTGCCCAAAAATTATGCTTAATGAATTACTTTTACATTGACAAATAAATTTTGGCATGAGCATTAAAGCATGATTCACGACAGCCAACAACTCAAATAATGTTGGATGGTGGGACTCCCAAATCTCTGTAATGGATTTTGATCTGTGTGAAAATATAAAAGGCTGATTTCTGTATTTGCCACCAATAATTACAGTTAATTATAAAGTATTTTAGATTATATTGATAGAACAAATTATAATGTAATCGATTATATAATATAATTAAAATTATAATGTTATATTTTTATGTTTAGTTATAAAAATCTAAATAATTCAATGTAAAGATAATTTTAATATTTAATTTATTTATAGTATTAATAACATGTAGTGATAGTTATAGTGATTAGTAGTCGAATGATAGTAGTAATTATGTCGTGGTGGCAGCGGTTGCGGCGACAATAGTAATTAAGTGGTGGTGGTGGCAATATGAGGTAGTGATGATAGTAGTAGCCAAGTGATTGCAGAAATGACAATGATTAAATGGTGATAGCGATGACGAAGTAATTTTAGTGGTGATAGTAATAAAGGTAATAAACTGGTGGTGGTAGTGATGTGACGAAATAGTGGTGATAGTAATAATGGCGACTGAATGTTGGTAATAGTGTTGAAAGTGTTAAAAATAAATAAATAAATCAAAATAAGTAATTATAATTATATTTATTTATTATATGCAATAATTATTGTATTACTTTAAATATAATTAATTATATTATATACCTTTCATTTTATTATATCAAATTTTTTTTTTATGTTATTAAGTATTGTAATCAAATATACAATGTAATTACGATTACGTTATAATTTTGATAACGCCATATTAAACATGGCATTAGTAATTTAATGATATGTAATTTTTTAAAAAAATATTTATTAAAAAAATATTGTTTTATATGCAAATTAATTTATTATAATACTATTCGTCAAAACAAACTTATTAAGCATGAAAAATTACATATAAATAAAAATTATTCATATATAATTGTATTTTAACAACATATTATTTTTATATAAATGTATATAAATTAAATAAATTTTATTAGCTGTAAACACTAAATTAATAAATGTTCATTCAACAAAATATATTTACTTGTAAGTTTTCTAATAATTATAATTATATATTCATTAATTATAAATATTGAAAACTATTTTCTGTAATATAAATCTTATACTTTTTTAATTAAAATAATTTGATATGTTTTATTTATATATCAATCTAACTGTTAGGTTTAAATGATATAAATATTACATAAAAAAAAATTTTATGTTGACAGGGTGAATTTCTCTAGGTCCGTGTTAATTCTCTCGATTGCTTGAATTGTTCGATATAAATCAGACTATATTTATTCAGGGAAAGAGATAATATACGTATTTTTGATATTAACATCATCCAGTCCATTGAGCCTACAAAATAATTATAATATACGCTGATAATAAAACTCTCTAAGACTTAATTTATTATTGTAATAATTTGAATCACCAAAATTAATATTTTTATTGTATAGATTATTTTTCCAGGAACTTCCAGACTCATTCAAAGATTTGATTTCAGCGTCCATATTATGTGAATCTTGCCAAAATTTTGAACTATGTCTGACACTTTTTTAGGTTTTGCTTTTAAACTTATAGAAATTGATTTCAAAACTTGAGCTGGAATGGTTGAGCACCTATATATAAGTTGTAATTTTTTTTTATATATTTTTTAAAAATATAATTTACTTTTAAAAAATCATTACTTTTAAAAAATAATTTATTAAATATCTTGAATCCATCCACTGGTATTTCAACCATCAAACCGACTGAAATCATAATATATATATATATAAACAAGAGTTGAAATGTATAGTTTGCCTAAATAATTAATATATTTTTTTTTCCTAATTTTACCCAAAACGTTCACTTCAAATGCACAGTGATGTGCTTGTTGGATCAATAGAAGCCTTCAGTCATTGTATATATATATAAACAAGAGTTGAAATGTATAGTTTACCTAAATAATTAATATATTTTTTTCCTAATTTTACCCAAAACGTTCACTTCAAATGCAAAGGTGATGTGGACCTTTTCATTCTCACACACACATATATATATATATATATATACACGTGTCTGTGTGTGAAAATGTCCCCACATTTTCTAAATATTGTGTTCCGTGTTTCTTTTTTGGCCACACAACATCCAATTTATTGTATGCTAAATAGGGCTGCCTACAATTCTTGACTCTAAATTAAATAAAAAAAATGTATCAAATTGAATTATTTTGATGATGTAATTTGGTTTTTATTTTTTATTAAAAATTAAATTAAAATTATAATAAAATTAAATCAAAATTATATAAATTAAAATCAAATTAAAAATTAAATATATACATATATTTTTTTAAATATTTTTTAAATATATTATATATTTTTAATAAAATTATACATAATTTATAATTATGTATTAAATATAATCTAATATTATATTTCATTTTCATATATTTTTTTTAATTTTAGTTATAAATATATTAAATTACCTTATAATTTTCAATTATAATATGCTGTTATCCTATCTTATAATTTAAAATGATATGATTAATTAATAAATAACTAAAAATATAATTTATAATATACTTTTGTTACTAATATGTTTAATTCAAAATTATATAAACTTTATAATTAAATATAATATAATTTTGAAATAATTAAAAAATATATATATTAATAACTTACTTTAAAATATAAATATTAATTATTGTATTGACATTTTATAAAAATAATTACATAAAATTCTTTCAAAAATTGAAAACCAAACTGAATCATAAGTGAAGAATATAAAATCGTATCAAACCAAAATCGAAATAACGAAAAATTAAACTAAAACCGAATTGAAGTTTCGATTTAATTTTGATTTCTTGATAGATTTGAACTGAAATTGAAATTGCATAATCCTAATACTAAAATGATTAAATATTGTGTTCGTATTTCTTTTTGGGCCATACCACCTATAAATTATAGATTTAAAACTCAATTACACCTTTATATTTATTAAAAAAGTTTAATTTAATTATTCTTAATTTTTTTTATCTAATTTAACTTAGAAGTTTCAATTTAAATTCAATTTAGCTTAAAAATAAAAAATTTAATAAATTAATTTTCTTAATTTTTAAGCTTAAATTAAGAATTCAAGAAATTTAGTTTAAAAATTAAGAAATTAAATCTTTTGATTTAAATCAATAAATTTAGCCTACAAATTTTAATTTTTAAATTCAATTGAGTTTAAATTAAAATTTTTAAGTTAATTTAGATAAAAAGTTAAAATTTAACTAAATTAAAATTTCCTAATAAGGGTTAAATTGAATATTTTGTAATTAATTATATATACGCGTGTGTTAAAAAATAATCATAATAATTAAAGGCATTGACAAACACAATTTGATGTGCAATTAAGCATTGAATTGGCTTTTCTATGACAACATTTTTTAATAAGTGGGTAATTAAGAACAAAACAATTAGACCCATTGGGGCTTTGTGGATTCTCTTATAAATTAGAAGGGGTAGTTGCTTTTGTGAAATTGGGTAATATAATATGGATATTAGTTTGCTAAACTATTCAATTATAACAATTTGCTAGCATCATCTCGATTTCTCGGTCAACTTATTAAAGATACTAATAGGAGCTGTCTAACTTATTTTTTTTTTTTTTTATATTATTTTTTTTAAAAATAAAAGCTATTAATTAATATTTGAATTGATAATTTCAAATAATATCATTTAGAGGCTCATTAAACCAAAAAAAAAAAGAAAGAAAAACTTAATGTTGTTGCGATTCAAACTCAATAAATAAATTAAAAAAATAATAAATAAAACATCATCTTATATATTTATTTTATTATTTAATATATAAATGCATATCTGAATTTTATCAAAATAATCTATTAACGTTCTAAACTCTTGCAAAACCCGACCCACCCCTAAGCTTATATTTTACTTATATTATATTAATAAATTTCTATTATGCAATTTATTTATGTCATTACTTTATACTTTTATATTTTAAATTAAATAAATTGGAATGATTAAATTAAAATTTTTATGAAATAAATTAAATATAAATTTAAATATATAATATATAATTTTTTTCGAGATATCATTATTTCAATAAAATTAAAATAAATATTGATGTATTTATTTTTTAATAATAATAATAAAAATAAAGGGTAAATTATGGACCACTAAAAAATAATATTTTTTCCATTTTATAAAAATAAATTTAATTTTATTTTTATATAAATTAAAAAAATATAATTAATCAGAACAAATTGTATTTAATGTTTTTGAAATATATTCTCTAATTTTATTGCTTCATTAAAAAGTGAAATAATTTATGTTATTAAGTTATTTTTATAGTAAATAATTTTTTTTATATATATGATAAATAGAGATATATAAATAAATAAATAAATAAATTATTATTTTAAAAAGAAAAGTAGCAAAAAAATAAAGTAAGTTAAAAAAAAAAAAGTTTAAAAAAATCATAAATTTAAGAAGGGGATGTGTGTCTCTTTCTGAGTGGAACTTCACATGCATTAAATGCACCATTAATTTTATTTGACGCATGTTACACATGAAGTACAGTAGATACCGTCGGCTACAAAATTTCCCTACAGTAGGAGGAGGCGAGTGTGGAAATGAAATGCGATCCTGAGACACCCAGAAGAAATGACGACTGAAACACATCTCTTTTGGAAAGTCGCTCTAATTTACGACGCAGAAAGCTAAGTAACAAACATCCAAATCCAATTTTCCTTTCTTCTTTCTTACTATAAACACAACTGCAGAGCTCACATCAAATCATCCCATTCTTTCCATACTACAGACACACTCTCAGAAAGGTTGGTCTCTTTTCTTTTTCTCTTTTGTTACCCAGTTCCTTTTTTTTTTTTTTGGCATCTTTTAACCCATTTTCTGGACTTGGAGGAGATTTTTTTTTTTGTATTTTTTTTTTGGGTTTTCTTGAATTTTCTTCCCTTCTTCTTGCTGAGGGGCAGATGGAGAGGAACAACTAGATGTTCCTAAAATCATGTTTTCTTTCTCATTCTTGCATTTTCTCAGCAACCAAACGGTGAATGTTTCATTTTCATTTAGTCTCAATTTTCAATCAGCAAGGAATCTCTCTCTTTTTTCTTTTCTTTTTTTTTTTTTCCACCTCTCTCACACTTTAGTCAATTAATTATCACTTTTCAAGTTGATATGAAAATATGTCATTTTCATTGTTTCATTGTTTCAAGTTGATATGAATTATCATTTTCCTTAATATCACTCTCACTTCGGATCCACATCTTTGAATTTGGCATTCGAATTAAATGAGTCTTGGAAGTATATACATCCATGGTCATTTTGACCAGCTTAATTTTCTTTCCCTTTAGTTGCTAGGAAAAACTCATAGAGGACCATAAAATGAAAGTTTTGAAGTTTCGCTTTTGCTCCCTATAAAAAATTAATATATTTCAACCGGGTCAGTACTTATCGTAGATGTGCCGTCCCGTAAGACTTTTTTTTTTTTAATTAATAATATATAACAGGTGGGATTTATATGTAAACATTTTTTGACTTGAGACACAACATGCCATATATAAAATAGATAAAATCATATATTTATGTTTTAAATATATGATAGACTAAAATTAGCAAAGTATTTTTCTATATTGCTACTTTGCTTATTTTCATGAAGAAAAATTCCAACATATATTCAATTTATGACATATTATGGATGATAATGCATGTATAAAATAAGTGATACTTATAATGTCGTGTCTTGATACATAATGCATCAGGATTAGATTTTTTTTTTATTTTATTTTTTATTTTTTTTTATTTTTATGTATGTAAATGTAAATGAGAGAATCACAGCTTTGCTGTTCTGTCTCCTTCCTATGAGAACTGTGCCTGTGATTTCTAAGGTTTCATAAAAGGTTTCTAGCAACATTTACAATATTAGATGTGTCAGTTTTTTGCAAGACCTGTAGACTTATTCTCCTTAGTTTTTCATAGATACGACCTTATTGTGTGTGCATGTTCCATCATAAGCACAAAGATTCAAACACTAAAGATATATATGTGCTGTTAAGGACTTAGTGTCTCTAACAAGAACTATGGTATGTGAACTGAGTAATATAACAGGGTTTGAAATAAATTTGAGTTTGTTGAGGAATAATACTCATGTCAAGTTCGGATTTTATATATTGAGTATTTATTACCTAAACTTATTTACATAAATAATTAATTAAATATAAAATATATATTTTTTGTAATAGTATGTATAAATTTTTATGTAGTATATATTAAATAAATAAAATTTAAATATTTTATAAAAATTATTAAAATTTTAAAATATAAATTATTCATAAAAATATTTTTTATGTATATTATTAATTAAAATATTTAAAATTAAATAAGTTCGGGTATTTTTCAAATAATGATAATTAGATTTGAGATGGATTCGGGTAATATATGATTAATTTTAATCAGATTTGAGATGAGTTAAGGTATTGAAGATATTAATCGGATTCAGGTTCCGGTAGAGTATTTTTCACTAGTATTCTACTCGTTATCATCCCTAGACATGTCCTGGTCTAGGTTTGCATTAGAACCAAATTGGTTAAAATCAAATTGGAATTCAATTGAAATCAAGTCAAACCTAGATTTGATTAGAATCATTTTGAATTGGACTTGAATCTGATTGTATTGATTTTAATTAGTTTGGTCCGATTTCAAATCAAAATCAAAATTTTCACTTTTTAAAAAGTTTAAAAATTTTTTATCATTAAATTTGATCAAACCAGATTGAACCAAATGAACAAACCAAAATGAAATTGAACCGAAACAAGAACCAATGAGCACCTTTTGTTTTGGGGGTAATTTTTAAACGCTGTTACTTAATTTTATGAAATTTTTTATAAAAGTCACTGAACTTTAATTTCTTTTATAAAAGTCACTGAACTTTAATTTGATTTCATAAAAGTCACTGTGACCATAGGTTAACTTCCTGATTTATCAATTATTCTACAAATAAAATTACCTAATTAGTGATTGCTAGTAAAGAAAAAATAGAGAAAAGGGAGAGATTTAATAATTAGGGGTAGTTGAATGTGTTTTATGTATCTTACTTTCTTTTTTTTTAAATAAATAAAATAAAATAAATTTATTTATAAAATAGTTTACAAGTAAATAAATTAATATGAAAATTTTTAACTTTTATGAAATTAAATTAAAATTAAATGAGTTTTATTCAGTAGTTTTTGTAAAAACAATGACCACATGTGATATTTACTCTTCGTTTCGGTCTTAGATTCCCAACGCTGTGAACTTCGCCTCACATTTATTTGAAAGTAGCCGCTTCAAATATAAAGTAGGCATAGATGTTTGAGTTTGGACTAGAATCAGTTAAACCCTAATTTAACCAGAAAAGTCTTGACTCTCGAATAAGACTAAATTGATTTTGACTGATTTGGTTTGATTTTGAATCAAAATTGGATTTTTCACTTAAAAAATTTAGTAAAATGTTGATGGTCGGACTTGAACAAATAGAATTAAATCGGATCAGAATTGAGGTAATCCTTCAACTCGTTCCGCATCCCCAACCTTTAGGACCAATTCTAGTTCCGATTTGATATCGGACTGTGCTCATACTTACATCCTGTTTGGCATTGAGTTTGGAAGGCCAAAATAGCTTTTCTGAATAAAAACACCATTTTAGATGTTGTTGAAAAAAACAGTTTGGGAAAAACTGTTTTGTTATTCTAGTGTTCTTTAAACTAAAACTTATCAAATTTAATTTTTAATTATTTTTAAATATTTTCTAATTAGTATATTTAAAAAAATGATTTTCTATCAGCAGTTTCAAAAGCAATGCCAAGTGGGCTTTTAGTGTAAAGATGTTAAATGGTTGGACTGTCTCCAGATTTGCTTCCCTTACCTTGTTTTGATGGGGTTAGAATATAATGTTCTTTAAGCAAACTACATTGATCAATGCCTACAATAAGTAGAGTATAACCCAACATTGCTTAATGTTCTTTAAGCAGGTGCTGATTTTCAGAAACTTCTGTGGTTGAATCATGTTCGCTGCTTTCAAAGGTTGCTTCTCCTTAAAGAGACCTAAACAAACACCAGGATATGAAAAACCCAGTGTTCTTGCTGCTGAAACACCTTGTGAGTTTG